>NW_016159230.1:25565-35392 GCF_001687245.7 Rhagoletis zephyria | reverse complement strand
GAACAAAATTAATATACCCTTGTGCATAAGTGCGCTCGGGTATAAAAACTATAATCGCATTGTCTTTGAATAAATGAGGATTCTTTGAGCAAATAGGATTCGCTGACTTTTACATAGAAATCACTTTCCAATTTTTTTGTATAAATTCCCTCTATTGTTAAAAATTAGAATATGTGCTAAAAATTCCTAAAGAAGTGGTCTACCTTTAGCTATAATGACGACCTGTATTTGCTCAGGATTTTATGGAAACAGGACTTCGAACGTAATTTAGATATGGTTCATAAAATAAAAGTTTCAGGAGTTTTCAAAAATTTTTGCAGTTTTTTTCGGGATTATTCAAAATTTTGTGCTTTTTTAATTATTATTATTTTTTTTTTTGATATTGGCTTTTTTCGGGATTTTTCAGGATTATGCGCGTAGGCGAATTTTCGCTTTCTTTCATGTTTTTCGAGTTTTCTTTTTTGGCATCTTTAGAGTTTTGTATAGGAATTTTCTGAACCTTTCGAGATTTTTGGACATTCCTCGAGTTTATTTTTCGGTACCTATAGGGATTTTTTTTTCTTTCCCGTACTTTTCATAGTTTCTCGGAGTTTTTCGCGTTTTTTGGTACTTCTACGGGATTTTTTCGAGTCATTTCTGGTTTTCTTTTCTGAACTTTTCTGGACCATTCGATTTTTTTTAGAACCTTTCTGAACTGTTTCAAGACCTATCAAATTCACTGTTATCTTCTAATTCTAAATAAAAAGAAAAAGTATTGAGTGTTCGAATTTTTGTTAAGTGTTTGGATGAGCTTTTTGCCGATTTCAAGATGTGAATCTTAATGAGACGCATGAGTGGTGAAACTTTCTATTTTACGCCAACTCATTATGGCTGATGGTTTTAATGAGCCGCTTTTTGAGGTTGTAGTATGCTCGGAGTTTTTCTATTGTCTGCCGAGGAGCGACCGCTTTAGAATATTTTTTGTGTTAGATGGTACTCATACCAGGAATGAAACCCGGTCCATGTAGGGTGGTAGTACATATGTACCTCCAACTGATTGACTTCCGAAGCCGCTTTTATGATTGTCTAAAGATTATTAAAAACTAAAATTCGCATAAGGTGAGCCAGAGTGGTGAACTTATATCACCAAGACAACCTATTGGCAAATGTAACTAGAATTTAGTTTCCTTGAAAAACATTGAAGAACCAAAATTTTAACTACTCGAATAGCGAATGTTTATCGCTATACCATCTTAAGTGCCTTTCACTTCTTTCCCCTAATCAAGTAGCAGCTCAAAAAAAAACCGGAAATTTTAAAGTTGTAAACATGTCTAATGCATTTACAGAGGGCAAACTAAAGTTCCTTAGTTCCTTTTATACTACATTATTTATATGGTATGGTCGATGGAACAATATGTAAACCTGGTCATTATTTCTACTGACTCTCGTCTTAATCCTTATAAACAAAGAATTTTTGATGGACTAAAATCGTCTTTCCACTTAAATAAATAAACAAACTAAAAATTGTTGATTCTAACTTAAGATTTTGTTAAATTAAAGATGCCGACATCAAACAATTCCCATATGATTAGCATACGCTAAGAAATAGTTTTTCGCATTTTCTGACGAACGTGTAATTTTGAGTTGTGTCACTTTGAAGATAGAAAGTGTGCGATACCCTATTGCTGTCAGTATAAGTGCAGACACACACATTTTGAAAACCTCATACATAAATCTACACCTTACAGCGTGTATTTTATTTTAAGTTTTAACTCTACAGCTTGCAACTATACAATGTAGCATTCTTACGTATGTATATAAATTGGGTTTCAAAAACCAAATTTATTTACAAAATCTTTATCTCCTTTAAACTCACAGTAGTGATTCTATCTTGTGCCAGTATTTTTGTTTGTGTGCTAAGCGTTGAATTATGAAAATGTATGCACAATTTGATAACAAATTTATTGTTGCATAATTTTTATGAAATGTGAGCACGCGCTCATCCCAAATGCACAATCATAAGTACTACAATCAAGTAAGCGTATAAACATAATTTAGCATTAGTCATGCGGTTTGTGTCGCGCAAATGCGCACAACCGTACATACATAAATATGTGTGTACATTTATCTGAGCGATTTAACGAATTTATTTACATGCGACAAATATAAATTCCTGTTTACGATACGTATTTTCCAACAAAATACAAATTTTACATAAGTAAATGTTTTTTTCTCTCTTTTGCAGCTTGGTACATTGGTACCCATTGCCACACCCGCCCCACCGACTACTGTCGCACCGCCAGTACGCGTCGATATACAATCATCTAATCTGCTCAATAACCTGCCGCCACTACTAAATACGCCAACGGTAAGTGAATCGAAGAGAAGGAGGATTCAAATATTTTTGAATGTATATGTTTTTGCGTTTTTGTGTATATGTTTTTTTTTTGCTACTTTATTTTTGGTTTTTCGCGTTGTTAAAATGATGTTTATCAGTTGTAGAAGAGTTTGTCCTTTTCAATAGATTTTTGTTGGCTGAGTCTCTGCCTCTGTCATTTGAATTCAGTCACACAGTTGTACGTTAATTTTGGTAAATTAAATGCGAGAACAAATAATTTTTTTCTTACTAGTAACATTGGTGCTAAAATTTTCAAATCTATTGAAAGTGACAAATTTCTTCTCGGTTTGATAGCTTTTTTAGACTCATAAGCCCTATGTTAATTAAGAAATCCACCACAAAGTGTACAATATTACAAATATAATGTGCATACCCTAATCACCACAACTGACACAAATAATTGAAAAAAAGAGCACACAACGCAACACTCGAAATACACCAACCAAAGCTCCATTTTACTATTTATTTGTGCTACGAACACTCTAAAAGTAGCGACAGACGGCAGCGTTCGTTCGGATGAACTCGCCAATACGGAATTATCTCCGACGACAGTTGATCCACATTAACCCCAATGTGAGCTATTTGCAAAAATTAATTATTTTTATTTTTTTAGATTTACATTGGTTGTACACACATAAGTATATTAATACATTAGGGTGGTCCTAAAAAGTATCTATATATAGATATACACTGGCCACCCCTTAAGTTTTTCCCTACGTACAAAAAATAAATACCTACACGAACACATAAAAAATTTTTTAAAATTTTTGGGATTCTAAAAAATTTAATTTTTTTCATCGCAAAGATTCGACAAAAAATTTACCTAAATTTAGTATTTTGCCGGCTCGACGTCAATTTTAAAAATTTTTTTTTGAAAACACCAAAAAACTTCTGTGTTTCATAAAGAATTTTTAAAATTGACCTCGAGCCGGCAAAGCACTAAATTATAAGTAGAAAGGTCGCTAAAACCATCAGAATTTACCTAAATCTGATAAATAAGACATACTGTCGAAACTTATTAATTTTAAGTTAATATTTTGTCGAATTTCTGCGATTTTTTTTTNTGTTATTTTTATATAAAAATTTTGGCTAAGCCTTAACCAAAACCGTGTAAATCACAGTTTCAAAATTTATACAGAATTTAGGGAAATTCAACAAATTTTCATCAAAATTTCAACTTTTTATTCTGAATTTCTAAAAAATTTTTGGGTAAGCAGTTTTATAGCCCATAAAATTAAGTATAACGAATTGCAAGTTTCAAAGGGCTAAATAGTTTAAAAACCCGAAAAAGTAGCTTACAAAAAAAAAATCTCAAAAAATAACGCGCTTTTTTAGCCTTTTGAAACTTGCACTTCATTACACTAAAACTGAATGGACTAAGAAACTGCATACCCAAAAATGTCCTAGAAATTCAGAGTTTAAATTTTGATGAAAATTTGGTGAATTTTCCTAAATTTTGTATAAAGTTTGATACTGCAATTTACACGGTTTTCGTTAAAGCTTAGATGATATTTTAATATTAAAAAAAAATCACGTGATCATTTGTTTCAGTCACTGTGTATTATAAAAAATTTTATTCTAACTTATCGAAAAAGTCAACTATTACAAATTTCGAAATTGAAATGTATGTTTGCTAACCGAACCCACGACTTCGCGGCTCGCTTAATACGCAAAATTGCCATATGTCATTTTACAATTTTGATTCACATCAACAGCTCAGTTAATCCGCATTAACGTTTCCGTCTGTTTATGCTATAAAGCATTCAACTTTCACCTGAACTAAGTAGTTACAATTACACCGCACTCATCCCCATTTTCTCAAGACCACTGGCCATTTGCAAGTTTTTTCAAGCACTCAACATAATTTCTTTTACAAAAAACTTTTTTAGTTTTTGCTAACATTTCTTCTAAATGAATTTTTATCAATAAGTACTTTTCCTTACACTCCAGTTAGTTGCATTCACTCTCCCTAAAAAGATATTTTTGTTATCTCATTGCAAACTACTTTACTTTTTTGCGTTTTCTCTTGTTTA
The DNA here is from genome assembly GCF_001687245.7 of Rhagoletis zephyria. NCBI lineage: Eukaryota > Metazoa > Arthropoda > Insecta > Diptera > Tephritidae > Rhagoletis > Rhagoletis zephyria. The sequence goes on along the minus strand of NW_016159230.1, from coordinate 30,982 downwards.
CCTCGTGTTCGTTGCATTCATTTACCACATTCTCCTGCAAGCGCAAATAAATTTTCGACTTTTTCGTTACAGTCGAAGTTCGCGTAGTCGATTTAAATTCTTTCCTTTTCGTATTTTATTTTATTTTTTTTATCTTTATTTGGAATTATTTCTAGCTTCGCGCTTTATGATCTAAACTAAAAATTATTTTTGGAAAGAAATACATATTATATCAATTTGATATTTTTTTTCTTATACTTATCTAGTTTCTTCTCTGGGTCTTCCTTTGCTTACATGTTTTTCTTTTTAAATAGTTTAAGACTTGGTTTCACTAGAAAATGGCAATGAGCTGTTATTTATTTCAACCGCATTCATTTCAGAAGCTCTTAGCATATCAAAGACAAGAAAACTTAAACTTAAAGTAGAATAGAAAGACTATAAGTATGGGCTCAGTCGAAATAGCTCAGGCGGTTACAGCGAAATCGAAAATAAGGAGAACTACGCCAAGAATGGGAAGATAAATCACTTTTTTTTTAACCGACCTACAAAAGGAGGAGGACACGAAATCCACTAACTTGATTTTGAAGACGAAAAAATGTTCACTTTCTGAAGAGTTTAAAAGAGTAAACTTTTTAAAAACTATGTAATCGTCTTTGTTAATAATAAGTACCACGCGAAAAGGTTTTAATTGAATTATAAACTGTTATTTCCTCTAAAACTTACAAACTAACCGGGTATACTACGAATGTCAAGCACTTATTTTAATGTTTTTGAAATGATGATATGTGAACACTTTCATGAACATATAAACTAGTGATATCATTGCAAATTTTTTACGATGCCTTACATTGTATTATCATATATTTGGGATTCCACTTTTCACTTATCTCACGCCCGAAGCTCACATAAAACTCTTCGAACATTAAAGTTCATATGCACTAAACTATTTTTATGTACGACACAGTGATAAATTTTTACAGCTACATACAAGCGTTTTCCTAATTAAATGTTCCTCGCTTTTCTATGAACGCACCTCATACGCGGCATACTTCGCAGAAAATTGCAATCAAATCCATATTAGTTTATTTTAATGGGTCAAAAGGTTGACATACAAATGAGAGAATAGCAAGCAGCGCAGCGTAAAAAAATGCAATAATGAATGAAATGAAAAATTTAGATATATCTTTGGCAGGCTAATAGAAAAAAGCAGCGGTGAAAAATATTAACAAGTATGCTTGCTTTAGTTAAAAATTATGAAACAGCAAGCAAACTGCTCTCGTAAAGGTGACCTTTCTTACAATCGAATGAAGAGAGAATAATATTGAAGATTGTAATTTTTTTCAAAAAAAGTAGTTCAAAATTTTTGTAGAAAGTACATAAGGCTGAAGGTGATCGGCCTGTAAGAATTAGTGTCGAATTTTTGCCTGACTTTGGTATCATAAATAAGTATTTCTGAAAGCTTCCATATGTGGGAAAAATTTCGTGGACACTTGTGATTCAAAGCGAGGAGCACACACATACTATGTATGTACGGGTAGATGCATTCTGATGTTGTAATTTTGCTTAAAAAAACTGAATATTTTTGAGTATGAATCGAAATTAGACGTCAATGATTATTGTTAAAATTTCTAAAGGAAATTTAGCTTTTTAAACGTGTCTTTCAACGCATTTCACGTTGAGTATTCTTTGAAGCAAAGCATATGGAACTGGCAGCAGTAGAACAGCTGATTTTACTTTTATCGAGAATTTCAGGTACCATTACCGATGCAATGTGCAGTGGTATGGAAGCAATTTTAAACTTTTTGAAGAGAAAAGATATTCATTAGGCAACACTGAACCAAAAAATTATTGCTGATTTTACGATGAGATGAGAAACTCCCAAAAAAAGAAGGCTATTAGGATAATGTTTTAAAAAAGTAAAGAAGTTCTCAAATATGGAAGGGAAGTGGAACCTTTCAAACGCACGCTTTGCAATTCACCTCCTTCTGGATGTTATATATTGGCTTAAATCCAAGTGGAAAATAAATAATGCGTTAAATAAAACACGTGCATCCAAAGTAGTTGGATATTTGCATCATGTATCCCTGCCTTCGAAAAATATATGACAAATAAAGATGCTGTTTCGAAGCAAATAAATCTTGAATCATTGGAAAGGGATTTAAAGTCGCTTATCTTTTGCGGGAAAATTGGCAAAATTATTTTTTGTACCGCATTAGGCTGCCATAAATATATGGCACCGTACTTGTACTGCTGGTGCGATCCTTCTTTTGATTTTTGATTTGCAAAAGTGGTAACATATGTCATCGAAATTGAAGTCAATCTCTATCTAAATTAAGAATAACCTGACGAACAAGTCGATCTTCTTCTTAGTCTAGTACGAAATCGATTTTTGTTCAACTTAAGGTTTCAAAATGGACCATTTAACTAAAAAAGAATGCCGATTTTTTTCTTTCATAACGCGAACATTTTCGATTTTTTTTAATACATATACTAATGATATTCCCTCACCAGGCTTTGGATTTCGAAACATTGCATAATAAGCAAATCAACCATTAAATTAAATCGTTAATTATTCTATACGATATTTTTCGAGAATACCTTGCTAGAAGGCAATGTACAAGAGAACTTATTTTCCTTGCAAGATCTCGAGCTTGATTTCTAACTACTTGTCCAGCTCCCATTTAGTAATCGAAGAGGTGATTCGCGTGGAATTCTTCTCTTTATTCACTTGAAGGTCCACCAAAGTGAACAGTCAGTCTGCCATGAAGTAGACAAAGAATGAAAAATTGATTGCTTGCTTTCTTTTCTTCTGCTTTGTATAAGTCATGCAACTCTTTTGTACAAGTATTTAGTTCCAGATCAAAGTAAAACGTAAAATCACGCTTCGGTCAGCTGTAGTCTCAACATCATTTTAGTTTATAAAACTAAAAGGAAAATTAAAGAAATAAATAAATAACTAAAATTCTTCGCTAATAAAACTTTAACTCTCCAGCCAATCAAGTAAGATTTTTTTTCACAGCATTCCCAAAAACTAGTGGCATGTGTTTTCTTTATATTCAGTACATATGAAGGTGAGACACAATTGAGTACCCAAGTAAGAAAAATGACTGAATTGGAATATATATACATATATGTATGTGTGTGCCTATGAACATAGAGCAATGTAAAAGCAATAACATAATAAGAACCAAAAGGATAATGTTAAACTTACGAATAACGTTTGTATACCTTTATACAGAATCGTTTATGGGGAATTCCAGCCCAATTCGGACAAAATTTGGCCTTAAACCATTATGATTTTTTCGTCTAGCCGTTTTCGAAATATCGATTTTTGAAAAATAATAGTTCTTTTTTTTTAAAGGCCCATAACTTTGGGACCATTTTTTTTAATTTTCACTTTTGGAAACTGAAATGGAAAAACCCGTATTTCTATAAAATTTACAAATTTTTAATATAAAATGTACATACATGGCGTATTAGGAACAGAATTAGAATTAAATAATCGATTACGTGAAAATGATAAGTCGCCGCTTAGTACTTGCCACTGGAATTGTGTAGAGAATTTCTTCCTTTACACTAAACTGTTTGTTTTGACGCAGCCAGAGCGCTTGGCGTTGAGTTGGACAAAATTCTCTGGTTTTTCATTAATTTAAGAACTCGAAAAAATGGAATCCATTATTACCACATTATCGGAGTACGCTTAAAAGTTGCGGAGTGACAGTTTTTTCCAAGAATGTTTCAAGAAAATTGATCAGCAATTTGTCGTTTTGTTGAAAATTAACATTTTATTTTAGAATTTAAACGAAGATTTTTTAGAAATACGCTGTTGAAAATGTTTTCGATTTCATTTTCCCAACGGGTTTTGGAAATGAAAAATGTCAAAAGAAATGGCCGCAATAGGTCAATTTTTCGCAAACATTAAAAAAAAAATAACTATTATTTTTTTCAAAAATCGATATCTTGAAAACGGTTGGACAAAAAAATTAAAAAACTATCATGCTGGCGTTTCTTAACTGTTACTATCGCGTAAAAAGTAAAAAAATAATAATAATTGGAAATGCCAAAGTCAAATTGTGTCTAAATTGTGCTGGAATGCTCCATGTACACAGGTATGTAAATCCTTACCTACGTACGCAGTCATGTATGAGCTAAGAAAATCTGTCCAATTGAGGTCACAGGTGAAATAACAGTAGCGGCACACAGGCGATAACGCATGAATTAAGTGGCAAAAAGAACTGATTGCCCTTACTTATACAAATGTCTGTAAAATAGGGTGGTCCAAAAACGGCAAAGTCGGAATTGTAATGCTCTCAACCCCTAGGATTATTCTATATCAAAAAAAGTATACCCCAATTTTTTTATTTTGAATTCAAAAAATATTTAAAAGTCGCTCAAAGCGCTCAAAATTTAACCTATATTTAATATGGAAAAAACAACTTTTCGTAGAAATGGTACAAAATCGATATTTTCGAATGAATGGAAAAATAGGGGTATATAATTTTTTCGCTATTGAACAATCGCCGGGGGTGAGAGTATAAAAATTCTAACTTTACTTTTTCACATGCATTTCAGGATCACCCTAATGGACATACATAAACACATTTGAACCGAACAAACGAAAAACGCATGTACCCAAGTTCTGTATACAGATGCTGCTAGGTTTACTTAGCCGATGGCAAAGGTTAGCCGAATTGCAGCAGCGTTGTTAGGTGAATAAATGGCGTTGAATCCAAATTGAAACTTGTTTGCGCTCAATTTGAGTTTAGGCAATTTAACTCAATGCAAAATTTATTTACCTCAAATGTTTGGCTGGAGACAATACGCAGGTGTGTTGGTATATGTATGACATATACTTGTATATACATAGGTGTATACGCGTACAAACGAGTAGACACAAGTACGCACTTACATATATATGTATGCGTGTGTGATTTTATTCAAACGCAATCACGTCCATTGTGGGTGAACGTAAATATGTATGTATGTGTACATATGTACATAGGTATGTAGGTATATGTTTAAATAAAATCTACATCGCGTCACTATGCTAACCAAGCCATTATCCTTTGGTGTAGTTACTTTTTTCTTTGCCCACTGGTGGAAACGGAAACAGGATTATTTCACTTAGTTTTCTTTGGCAGCTGCGGCTCGAGTTTCGTATTTTCTTGTTTACCCTCTGTGTACTTCTTTATTTTTCTGCAAAATTGCCCATCACTTTTCATTGCCGTAGACCAGCATTAAAATTTCACGAGCATTGTGGAAATTTTGCTGTCTAAATTTTTTTTTTTGCCATAGTGAAATTTTATACTTTAATTCACTTTAGTACGCCATAATGTAGCCTGCGTGCCATTAACCCTTTTCCAACAACTATCGGCGCTTACAATTTTATTTCGTTTTTTTCCAATTTGATGGCCTTGAATTGCTAGTTACTTTGATTT
>NW_016159230.1:20988-25540 GCF_001687245.7 Rhagoletis zephyria | reverse complement strand
CTAAAATCGGACAATAACCACGCCCACATCCCATATAACGGTAATTTCGAGAAATACAAAATCTTCGATAAATCAGTAAATATTGAAGCTAATTTATTCAAAATTGATGATTGCAACAATTCTTTACCAAGAAATAGTAGTAGTAGCACCGCCCACTTGGGATCACATATATGTATCTCGCTAACCGTTCTAGCAATTTGTACCAAGCTCAGTATCGTTATTGTGCTTGCCACATAAAAGCAAACCTTTGCAAATTGTTGAAATCGGACTAAAATTGAGGCCGCTTTTCATATAACGGTAAATTTCAGATATGCTTGAAATTTCAATATTTCGAAATTTAAGGACGCTAATTTACTTAAAATGTATACACCCCGGCTTATCATGTAGCGGTAGCTTTCGTAAAGGTGGAAAACATATATTTAATACTTGCGCCGGGTATTTAATGTTCGGCTCCGCCCGAACTTAGACTTTCTTACTTGTTTTATTTTGAATTCAAAAAATATTTAAAAGTCGCTCAAAGCGCTCAAAATTTAACCTATATTTAATATGGAAAAAAACAACTTTTCGTAGAAATGGTACAAAATCGATATTTTCGAATGAATGAAAAAAATATGGGTATATAATTTTTTCGCTGTTGAACAATCCCCGGGGGTGAGAGTATAAAAATTCTAACTTTACTTTTTCACATGCATTTCAGCATCACCCTAATGGACATACATAAACACATTTGAACCGAACAAACGAAAAACGCATGTACCCAAGTTAGGTATACAGATGCTGCTAGGTTTACTTAGCCGATGGCAAAGGTTAGCCGAATTGCAGCAGCGTTGTTAGGTGAATAAATGGCGTTGAATCCAAATTGAAACTTGTTTGCGCTCAATTTGAGTTTAGGCAATTTAACTCAATGCAAAATTTATTTACCTCAAATGTTTGGCTGGAGACAATACGCAGGTGTGTTGGTATATGTATGACATATACTTGTATATACATAGGTCTATACGCGTACAAACGAGTAGACACAAGTACGCACTTACATATATATGTATGCGTGTGTGATTTTATTCAAACGCAATCACGTCCATTGTGGGTGAACGTAAATATGTATGTATGTGTACATATGTACATAGGTATGTAGGTATATGTTTAAGTAAAATCTACATCGCGTCACTATGCTAACCAAGCCATTATCCTTTGGTGTAGTTACTTTTTTCTTTGCCCATTGGTGGAAACGGAAACAGGATTATTTCACTTAGTTTTCTTTGGCAGCTGCGGCTCGAGTTTCGTATTTTCTTGTTTACCCTCTGTGTACTTCTTTATTTTTCTGCAAAACTGCCCATCACTTTTCATTGCCGTAGACCAGCATTAAAATTTCACGAGCATTGTGGAAATTTTGCTGTCTAAAATTTCTTTCTGCCATAGTGAAATTTTATACTTTAATTCACTTTAGTACGCCATAATGTAGCCTGCGTGCCATTAACCCTTTTCCAACAACTATCGGCGCTTACAATTTCATTTCGTTTTTCTTTTTCAATTTGATGGCCTTGAATTGCTAGTTACTTTGATTTCTGCTGCTTCGGCCTTGGCATTAAATTGAGATATCTAATGTTGTAATTTTTTAACATCGCTTTTTTGTTAGTTGCACTACCAAGAAGGTTACTTCGAGTGAGAAGAGAACGCGTAAGTGCTTGAAAAACTCATTATAGAAAGGACGAGTATAATAAAGTTTGTAGTTTGAGGTAAAAGTAATGAGATTTTATTTTTGTGTTATTATAACTTATATGGAAATGGCTAAATAATAGAATATTGGATTGAAGAGTGTCAATAATAAGTAAGAATGTAAATATCAACGTGATGGTTATGCAACGTTAACTACTTTACAATGTTAAGCTACCGTTATCTTCACAGACTTAAATCTTCTAGCTATTTATAAGTTTTAGCTACCAAATAGGCTCTGTATCTTCTTTTATTTAAAGTAAAGTTGCAAAATTGGTGTAGCAATTTTATTCAAAATCTTCTATTTCAATTTTGATGAACTTTTTTTAGTTTTTTAAGAAATAAGTGGAGTCAAAGCAGTCATGATGTAAATCAGTTCTCAAGGTAAAGGGGGTGTAACAAATACATTAAAAGCATCATATATATTATTAATGATAATCGGAGTACAAGCAATTTTAATACGCTCTTCTTCTCCCTTCATGTTGGCTCTTGATGTTACCTTACTTGATCTAGAACCTAAATGTGCCAAGCCGGTTTCTAAGTGCAGAAGGCTCCAGGGAGCCACTTTGCGCATCTCTAACTTAATTCATCATAACTCTGTATGTATCAAAATGTCAGACGATAGAGATTTATGGTTTCAGTTTGAAAGTAATCTTGAAGAGGGTTGCCACTTCTTTAACAAGTCGAATTTAGTTAAATTACGGATATTGCAGATACGCAAGTTATATGAAATCTTAAAATGAAGATCTGCACCACTTGTTGAGAAACGGAGAGGCCAAAGGAGTCCTGTTTTTTGCAAGATAATGCACCCGTGCACATACGCGAGTTGCAAGGCGTGCCCTGGCAGCCACCATACAGTTCAAACTAGGCCCCCAGCGATTACTTTCTGTTCTCCAATTTGAATAAAAACCTCAGAGGATGAAGATTTTCGTGTGAAGAAGAAATAAAGATGGCTGCAGACGAGCAATTCGAAGACAACGGCGGCGAATATTTTTTCACTAGGTTAAATGTAAGAAGTACCTCGAAGTAGAGCAAACAAAAATTGTATACATTTCTATCAGCTATTTGAACACCTTTGGCTCAAAACTCTCTAGCCTCCCCTCGTAGACTTTCTTGAATCGGCACAGTGCGATTTGAAATTTGATGAAATGAAAAACCAACACCATGCGCGATATCTCTTCACTCAGATACGGCTAGAGGGGTTATGATACAATTTGCCACAAGAATCGCCTACAACTCCGGCTAATATTTTGAAGTATATTTTTAGAGTTTTGTAGAGGACTTCCACTTGTTTTAAATTCAAATATATCTCATAATGTTTTCCTATGGGTATCAAACAAAAGGGGTTAAGGAAAATTTTAATCTGAATATATTTTTAAGAGTGCTGCCACCTGTTTCAAAAATAAAGTTCAAATTAATTATATCCACACAAGTTCTGCGAAATATTTCCATATTATTTTGCCAAGAGAAAGAGTTTTAAGAAAGCTTTGTTTTTTTTTGATAAGGGTTGCCACCCATTTATAAAGGTTCGAGTTATTTTAATAAAACGTGGGGCACCATGCTATGTACATAAATTAAGCCTTACAGGTGTGCTATGCATGGAAGAGGTGTACAAAATCTTTGTTTCGAAAATATTTTTTGGAAAGGCTTGCCAACTGTTTAAAAATTCAAGCAGAATTTAATGAAATTGGAATTGGTTGTAAATTCTTAATTTTTTTGCAATGCCTTGGCCAATGGTGTTGGCATTTAACGTCATACAGATTCACTGATATATAAATAAAAGGCCTTGTTACCATTAGTTATACGCATAACTTTCACTTTTCACATTGTAGCCAAACTTCTTTAAGACAGCAATAGATGCCATTGTGAAATTAAAATAAAAAATTACAACATTCGGAGTTGCCATGTAACAAAAAAAAGTTAGCAGTCTTACCAAAGGGTTGCATTTTAAAGCATTGCTATGTATTACAAAACTTGGAAAATGCTTTAGTGGATTGTTTTATTTATACGAAACGAAACGAAACATTTTTTCAATTCGGTGTTGACATTTCAAAAAAATGGTTCTTTCAGGGTTCTGTACGAAGCCCTAAAAAGCGGTGGTTTGGTTCAAAAACCAGTTCGTTTCGAAAGCGTTGAACATTTTATTCTGTTTTCCTAGGCTAAAGTTTTGTATTATTTTTACACAAATTCGTCTTCTTCCTACTTCGTATTTTCATTTTTGGATTCGAAATTTTTATTTTATTTAAAAAAAATCTGATATACTTAATACAATAAAATAAACTAAACAAAAACAATAACAAAACAACAACAACAAAAATAGTAAAACTAGTAGCATCAGCACAACACTTAAAGAAGGCATAAACAAAAAAAAAAACAGAAAAAACTACAGAAATATTAAACTTCACATGAGAACTTGTACACTAAACTCGAATACTTTGCATTAATTTGAGAATATAACTCTCTAAGTACATACATACTTAATAAATATAAATACAAAAAAAAAAAAAATAGGTACTAAAGTTTTCCAATAAAGAATGAATGAATAAGTGCTAAATGAAAACATAATAACAAACCCCCTTTTTCTTTTATCCCACGTCGGATGCAGTTTACAACAGCGCCAGAGTATGAAACGGTAAATATTACGGAACATTTTTTAAATACATATTTACTAAAGCTAAAGTAATTGTTGTTGTCGGCTTATTTGTTGTTGTTTTTGTTTGTTAAGATAGATTACCAACTGACTTTTGCATGTCATGTTTGCATTCTAAATTTGTTTTAAGAAATTTATACAAATTCTTAAATGCTTTATTTAATCCATTTTCACTTTCATCCATTACAT
>NW_016159230.1:0-20888 GCF_001687245.7 Rhagoletis zephyria | reverse complement strand
AGGGGATGAGAGAAATACAATTCCGACTTTACTGTTTTTGGACCACCCTAGTATACATGCGTATAAATAAATTGGATTTACTAAAGATATTTAAGAGTATGCAAAAACAAATACAGTTCGTAAGTTTTTACGACCAGATGTACAACTTGAATGTGATCATCTAAAAATTTTATTTCTTAATTCTATTCGTGGTTTTTCTTTAATTGTTTAACCTTATGAATTGCATGTAAATGTCCGCTTAATGTCTGCTTTTAAAGTTTTTATGCGAGCTCCTATTTTTTTATTTATTTTTTTTTTCAATTATATTCAAAAGCAAAACTATTTTTATTCCGCGCCTTCCAGCACCTCTAAAGTAATGAATTATATTTTTGATTTAATTTTGCTAATTTTGAGTTCATTACTTAAACGCTGATAAATCATTTGCACTTTTGATGTTGTGACGTCCAATATGTTTTGTAAAAGACAAGTCATGTGATAACAAAAAAAAAATTCAAATATTTTGCTAATGAACGAAATTTTTCTCTTTTTTCCAAATCAAACAAACAAAAATGAAATAACCAAAAATTAATTGGGGGATAAAAAAATAATTATGCTGCGCTCTTGCGTGTTGTAACGCTCTGCTTCGCTGCGTTGTGCTCTGCGCTACGCCGAATTCGTTAATGTACATAATTTAATATGAAAAAAAAATATATCTGCAAAATAACAATATCTAAATCACGCAATAAATCAACGTTCGCCGCTGACCGCACAGTGGTATCCACGCATGGTGAGTTCTAGAAATGACATATGTACAGCCAAACTGAAAGCAATCAAAGCACAAAATGTCCATTTCATTTAACTACTTAAATTAAGTTGTTTTATTGGTGTTCATTTTTATTTTTATCATTTTGTGTTCGGTTTTTTTTTCTTGAAATATGAATTTCAGATTTATTTAATTGCATTTTTTGTTTGCCTTTTTTACCAAGACAGCATCGTTTTAATTACTTGACAAATGAGCATAATTATGTGGTGCGCGGTTTCAGTTGATGTATTTTTCAATTCCTATCAAACAATTAACTGGAAAATTAAGCAAAAAAATGTCTATCAGTACAATGCTCAAGTATGGCAAAAAAATCATTTGAGTTTTTATAGTATTTTTTTTTACATGTACATGTTTTTATATTTATTTTTTTTTAATGTTATGTATTTTGCTCATAAAAATAAAATACCTTGTTCATGTCCATTATCTCAACTTGATGTTCATTTACAAATCCAAACATAGATATATACATATGTACATGAGGACATACTCATGTATTTACTTGCCTTCATACACTAGAGCGCGCCACCTTACAAGCAAACAAAAAAAAAATTGCCATACATCCCTGCATTTAGAGTATTTTTGCAAGGAAATTTCGAAAACGAAATTTTTTTTAAGGCGATTTCGATAACTGTGAATTTGGCTAACGGAATAACGCAAATGACTTAGTTATTAGCTTTTCAACCTTTCTCATTTCTCATTTTCGTTGTTGATTGTTTCCCACAGAGTAGGAGAACGAAAAACGGACACTGAAGATGGTAAAACGCAATGCCGAAACGGGTTTGTCTCCAAACTAAATTTGACAAGGGATATTGGAAAATCGTTCAACAATACTACAGTTCTAGAGTTCTTGAAAAAAAAAAAAGGTTATTTTGACAAAAAAAAATTAAGTGCGACATGCCAGATTCTCGCAGCACACGATATATTCGAAAAGGCAAAAAAAAATTCTGAGTAAAATTGTAATAGTTCTAGTGTTCCTGAAAAAAAAAAAATCTGCAAAGTTACGCCGAAAAAAGTTTTCAAAAAAGTCGAAAAAGTTTAATGTTAAAAAAAAATTTAAGTTAAATCTGTTTTGAGTACCTTTGCAATACTTCTGGAGCTCAACATTTTTTTTTGTGTAATTTTGCAGAACTCTAGGGCTTTTGAAAGGCTACTCAGAACAGCTTTAGTTTTTTTTTGTCAAAAATTCAAAAATTAACTTTTTCGCCTTTTTCAAAAAAAAAATCGGGATAATTTTGCAGAATTTCTTTTTCCGTCTCAGGAACTCTAGAACTATTGAAAATAAACTCAGAACAGTTTTATTTTTTTTTTTGTCAAAAATATTACTTTCTCGCCTTTTTCGAACAAAAAAGGGGTTTCAGTGTTATTTTGCAGAACTTTTTTTTCCTTCTCAGGAACTCTAGGAACTATTGAAAAGGTAATCAGAACTGTTTTAGTGTTTATTTTCTTTTCAAAAATTTTACTTGTTCAAAAAATTTGGTTCCTTGGCGTTATTTTGCAAAACGTTCTCTCTAGAACTATTGAAAAGTTACTAAGAACTGTTTTAATGTATTTTTTTCAAAAATTTTATCTTTTCAACTTTTTCGAAAAAAAAAATGTTTTTTGGCGTAATTTTGCAGAACTTTCTTTCTAGAACTGTTGAAAAGCTTGAGTAGCTATATTTTAATTTTTTTTTTTAAACATTAAACTTTTAATTATTTCGGCGTAATTTTTAAGAACCTTTTTTCCTTTACAGGAACTCTAGAACTATTAAAAAGCTACTTAGAACAGTTTCTTTTCGCGGCTTTCCGTATGCCAACTTCACCGACATACAATCTCGAGTGTTTTTTTTTTTCTTACGAACCTAGGAGTCACCTTTTTATATTTTTCGCTGGCGCCTACTTCATTTGGCAATAAAAAAAAATGCAACAGTCATGTGCACAATCAAAGTACTTGCTTATCAAAAATTTAATAGGAGAGCTTTAATTTACTGACATTAGGGTAGTAAGTTAGAGTGATGAGATAAGAAATCCGGTGCATACGTACTAGAACGGGGACTTAAAGTCATTAAGCTTAGAAGCAAAGAAATTTACTTCACGAGAAAGAACATCGATATATAATACTTTACGATGTGACTGTAAGTTCCGAAGATATGAGGAAAAATTAAAAATAAGGACCTCCAAGTTCGGTCACAAAATTAATTCGAAATTTCCTTCGAATCGAAATATTTCTATAGCAAAAAATTTAATCATTTCTAGCAAGCCTTACTTGACTCGCAGCGGGGTGGTAGTAACTGAGATCTGATGGGTAAGTACTAGAACGGGGTACTTGAGGTCAATGAACTTTTGTACAAAAAAGTTGGCTCCCCGAGACAAAAACATCGATATATTATACCTTGAATCCGACTGTAAATGCCTCAAAGATATGACGAGAAATGTCAAAAAGCGACCGTTGCTTCGGCCAAAAAGAAAAAAATGCTTTCGGAATTGCCTTGCAAAAATACTTTAGAATCAAAGGTGTACAGCGAACTTCTTTTTCTTGGTACAGTCTAATGTATGTATATAGATACATAAATGCGTTCGGATATTCCCAAAATCCTTTTCAAACATGCATAGTCACTTACGGGTACTCAACTCAACTATGCAAATAAATTTTAAATTATGTACTGGTTGGAAAATTATTTATTCGCATTAAATAAACAAAAATAAAAACATACACGCACAAACAAAAATTTTAGTGCCATTCAGAGTGGCATAAATTTCAATTGTAACGCACTTGTGCGAAAATCAAGCGTACTCATCCAAAAGCCACTTCATGATTCAAATACAACTTGTCTGTGTATGTGATTCTGCATGTACATATACATACATATATAGTATTTAAAATATATTTTTACACATGCAAAAATTATTTTCTCACTAACTTTTGTTCTTCTTCATTTTTATTTCATTATTTTCCCATCAACAGCTGCGCGTTGCTGCGCTCAATGAGCCGTACGTTGGTGACCTGCAAGGCATACGAGGTGCAGATTTCGCCTGCTATCGGCAGGGACGCAGAGCCGGCTTACTGGGCACATTCAAAGCCTTCCTATCATCCAGGTAATTAATTGAGTAGTTATGCAAATATTTTTCTATACATTTGCGCATTAATCCACGCTATATTGTTTTCAATTTAATTTACGCACAATTTCTGCTGATGAATTACACAAATTTACAACAAACCGCAGAAACTCAATTAAATAAATGCATAAATTGATTTGATTATGTTAGAAGTACAGTTTATTTAAGTTGGTCAATTAAATATGAAATTTTTGTAAGTTTCTGTTTCCTGTTTTATTAGTCATCAATTTGGATTTTCAAATTTAATTAAAAAGTGCAAATAATAAAATAGTAAACCGCGAAAGCAATTATGTGCTAATGGTGAAATATTGGTAACTAATTTTTTGTGCCTCCATTATTTGAAACCTTTGATGAAGCTAATTCAAAGGAAAAAATTTAAGTTTTTAAATAAAAAAAAATCGCAATAAACAAAAATAAAAAAAAAAATAAAAAGTAAAATATTGAGGGTATTTACAAGATGTTTGCAAAGTGCTTACATATATTTTAAAATCGGAAAATTTTACAAGAGTTTAAATATTTTGTTGTTGCCTTGAAGAGAAAAAAGGAATTTATAAATTCAGCTATGAATAAGTTTATGCGATAAAATTAGCAACATCTCTGCAAGTTCTGTGAGCGGTACTCATTCAGTCGACTTTAAAAAGCTTTTTTTCTTATAAGCCTTCCGAGCTCGACTTGTTACCCCTTTTTTTTAATTAAGCCTTCTAATTCGTCTCCTCATAAAAGCGGAAAATTTTCACAAAATATTTAATGATGATGAGACGCACCGCGACACGGTTGCTTCAACTCTTCCTTTATTTGACAGTCGTTTCCTAAAAAAAAAGGTACAGAGCTATTGAAAGGTTGAAGAAGTATCATTTTTATATAGCATTGCAATTCAATTAATCTTTCACCTTGGCTGCTCGAATTTCTAAAGATTAGTCCCATTTGTAAAACATTTTCGGGTCGGAAAAAGCGATTAGGACAGGTGGGTATGTAGTTGACCGTAGAATTTTTTTTTTATTTATTTATATAAAATCAATTTTTTTCTCAGAAAATTACTTATAAAAAAGCTAACGCTAAAACAGAGTACAAAAAAGATGAAAATTAAATAAAAAAGTGGCTATAAAAAGTGCCAGGATATGCAATTAAAAAAGATTTTTTTTAATTTGTTAATAAAAAAACTAAAAAGTTAAAAACACGCAAAACTTGTTTATTTCTTTCCATTCAATACATGTTCTCAATTAAATCGCAAATCGGACCATAAATGCAAGTTTTCCAAATATCACGACAGCTGCGCCACCTATCGGATTTTTTTTTTTTTAGTTGTTCCCTTTCAGATAAATAATAGGGGATATTCTAAATTTAAACTAAGTCGGACTATAGATGCTGTTCTTCGAAATATTTCGACCTCCGCGCCACCTACCGGCATAAACACGTTTTTTTCCAAATACCATGACAGCTGCGCCACCTATCGGAATTTATTTTTTTTTTTTTTTGTTCCCTTTCATATAAGTAATAGGAGATATTCTAAATAAAAACTAAGTCGGACTATAGATGCAGAGCTTCGGAATATTTCGACCTCCGCGCCACCTACCTGCTAAATTTTTTGGGAAGCTATTTTACTAAATGTATGTAAATAATTTAGATTCCAAATATGAACCATATCGGGCCATAAACACGTTTTTTTTTTCAATATCTCGACACCTGCGCCACCTATCGGATTAATTTATATCTGCAATCGCATTGTCATCGGGTTCGGAACTGACTTTGAAGTTTCAAATCTCTAGCTTTTCGAAAAATTGATTAAAGTTACACACAGGTTAAATAAAAGCCACAAAGCTAGACCTCAAATTCCGAGGGTAAAAATATAATTGCCAAATTTAACAACAAAAAGTGTAATCTGGCCTCACTGCTGGGAATTTTCAATTAGAAAATATAGTACATTACGATATTCAAGTCCTTATTGATGGAAGTAAGCAATGGCAAAGCTTTCAAACAAACTGTAAATTTTAATTAAATTTTGATCTTATGGAAACATCTTCGTATTTAAATTTTTAATATTTACAGTTACCGCGAAGCTTAGAAAATAAAAATTTTACTGCATGAAATTTATGATTTTTTCTTCAAGCTATGCTTTTTATTTAAAGCCAATTAAAGCTCTTCTGGCCACTTTATGTACAATGTCTTCGCCCCTCACCTTATTTTTTTTTATTTATTTAGTTGTTCAAATTAAAAATTTGTTGTAGCCCATCCACTTCACTTAAAAAGCACAAATTCAATTTCTGACCGGAAGCAAATATTTGGTCTACATTTGTGCTAATGGCAGTTAAGATAGTGATCAACAGCAAGAGTAGCAGCGGAAGCGTTGAAAAAAAAAAATAACGAGAAATAAATTGACAACAACTTACCGAAACGAGGAAAGGACAATTTGCAAGTTGAGCGCTGTTTACAAGTACCCTCATTATTTTCAATTACACCGCTTTTCTACATCCGACTACGATGATATGGTTGTTTAGGGAAACTGTGCTATTCGGCAGATGCTATGTACAAATTTTTGTTTGTATGTTTGCTAGCTTACCTCAACGTTGGCGGCGGCCACTAATAAAGCATATCACATAAATAATCAACCAACAGCGCTTGGCCTACAGGTGCTGCTATTAGTGACTTGACTGAAATTGAAGTTCACTGTAGCGTACACCTTTACGGTACATAGTAGCTTGACGAAGTATGAAGTTGCTTCTTTGTGCTTACAATCTCTTTTGTTACTCTATATCTACGTTTTCTTGAGTTAAGCAACTTACTCAGTTCGTGAAAGTAGCTTTAGTATCTAGTGTATGCTCTCGAGCTGTGACTGGGGCAGGACACTCAAGCGTGCATGCTAAGAAGCGGCCAAGGACAAGTGAAACAACACACGCTGCCAGCAGCAGCAACAAAAGTGGCGTGGCAAATATAATAAAACGCAGCATGGAAAGTTTGCTGCAAAGTGAAAGCGCTTTCTTGTTTTTCTTCGACTCGATCTCATTTACGGGACGCTTGTCATACAGCGAGTTGCTGCTGTGCTGCATCGTCCCTCAGTCTATGTTCGCTACATGCGTTGCTCTACATCAGCCAGTAACTCTCCTCGCGCCTTTCGCTACTTTGTTGGCTCTTATGTATGTATGTGTGTGTGTGCGTGTGTATAAACTAGCGCTGCGTAGTTAACTTGGTTTATTAAAAATATTAACCTAAATACTGAGCACACAACAACAACAACAACAACAACAGCCAGAGCAATTTTACTCCGCATCGACACACGAAATGTGCGAGTGAGCAAACGACCGACCGACCGACCGACCTGCTTATGATAATTTCTTCAAATTAAGCGCTTCCTATGCGTCGCTGCTGGCATTTCTGCTACCATTGCACAGAGCTCCTTCGCTGTCACCGATGCCGACGCCGTTGCTCTTTATTCATGCGTCAGCATAGTACTGTTTAACATAATTTAGTGTAAATTCAACAAAGGCAGGCAGCAATGAGTGGAAACGTACCTACATACATTCATGTACGCAATACAAGCAACGGCAATAGCAGCAGCGGGCAACGAGTTACACCAAAAGCGACAACAACTATGTATGTATGATGACTACGCTAGCAGCAACAATTTTAGCTATTTGGGTCAAGTTGAATAGTAAATGCTGCATACATTATGCAGCAGCTTCCATAATTGCCGCGTCACACCTCACAACGTCTAGTCCAAAGTGTATTTTTGCGTACATATATATATACATATGTAAAGGTTGTGCTTAGTATACACCTACAGTGGTGGCCACATAATTAGGCACGCTACTTCTTTACGCGTATTCATCGTTTATTTTTTCTTTATTGATTTTTTTTTTTTACAAAAATAAAGTTTGTAGCAGACGAAAAACCATGAAACCCAAGGTTTGAAAACATGCACAAGATTTATAAAAATTCGGCAATTTGATAAAAAAAAATAGCCAACAAAATTTTTTAATAAGAATTTTTAGGAAAAATTCTAGTATGCAGTTTTTAAGCCTATTCAATTATGTAAAGCAGTAGTGTCCCTAATTATTTGGCCACCACTGTACATATGTACATAAGTACAGTGCCAGTATTACAGGGCGTATGCGTTACTACGAGTACTAGGCACGGGCTGCTTGCGTAGACAATTTTTAATGACAAAGCTACAGCCTTTTCGCAATTGTGCAGAGGTCAAAGTGCATATTTGCATATAAGTATAAATCTTCTCTCACTATCTTCTTGGTTTTTCTTCTCCCTCTTTCTCTCTCACACTCCTACCTAAACGTGTCGCTGCTGCAATGTGTTAGGGTGTCTCGAGCTTCTAACAAATATTCGATTTTCATCACCCAGTAGTTCATGGAAAAAAAATTGTTTATAATTGACGAAGCTATTCAAATTTTCATATTCATAAAGCCGAAATTTACCCCAAAACGGGCAAGGGAAACTCGTGAATAAAGTTCTGATTCTGAAGCCAGTCGTTTACCAAAGGTTCCCTCAAGGATTTAGAAATTAAAATATCTCCGGATACATGTATGTATGTAAATCCCTGCTAATGGCCTAATGGAATACAAGTCGGCTGGATGTACTTCTCACCGAATAATTGTTTTAATAAATGTCGATATAGCAAAACGATCGAAGGTGTTGAACATTTTTTCCCGCCATTGGCCATTTTAGTCTAGAATAGGCGAGCTGTGTTTGGATTAAATTCCACGAAAGTCTGCTACTTTTTAGTTGGTTAGCCGGCATTAGCACGTATTTAGAAAATTTCCCGATAAGTTATTTGGCTATGTTCGAAATGTACCTAAAATAATTGGCTTGTACCGAATATACATTCAAATTTAAGAGGCTGAAGATTAGGCACAATTCTATCTAGTTTTACATCACTATTTCGCACCGCAAGCTCACTTCTTGCTCTTCTTCTTCAAAACTTGTTTAACGACACACCCGGTTGCTCTCAACTCGATTGGCGCAATCTTGTATTCTATGATTCTTGCGTGTTTTTGTTTTTTTAAATATCTCGACACCTACACCACCGCAGCATTGTCATCTGGTTCTCTGTGGGGATGGCAAATCGAACTTTCAACCAAAATCGACTTTTTGCTCCTGCCAGTCGAATTTTAGTGATCGGTTTTTAGTTTATGGANCGCAGCATTGTCATCTGGTTCTCTGTGGGGATGGCAAATCGAACTTTCAACCAAAATCGACTTTTTGCTCCTGCCAGTCGAATTTTAGTGATCGGTTTTTAGTTTATGGAAGTCAACTGAAGTCGTCTTTTCCTTTTCGACTTTTTTAAATTTATTTGCAGTAGCGTCTCTTAAATTAAAACTTTTCTTCTAACAATGGCGCAGAGGGCGCTGTCTAGTCTTGTTTTAAAAAAAATTGCCAATAAAACTAAAGTGAAATATGAAAAGTGTAGTAGAGAAATTAATTGTAATGATAATACAACATTGTGAAATCATTTAAGAGCAGCGCAAAAAGTTATTATACGAAAACAATTTCCTCGAATTTAAAAATAAGGCGCCTTCTTCTGTAGATATTTCATAATCTTCAGTTAGTAGTGAGCTAAGATATACATAGCTTTTTATTTGAATTCTTTCATGCAAGAAAGCTTTTCTCCATGAGTTCATCTAAGTTTCTTCATACAGCCTTTGGTTCGAATTTGATCAATCAGTAAGGTAAAAAATTGTAAACACCGATCGAAATTTTGCTGGTGGAATTCCAGTTGAGATGCAACATTAGTCGTGTCCATGATTCCAATACACCAGCTATCTGGATTGCTTTAAAGGAAAGAAATTTTTAGAATTTTTTTTTTGTGAAAATTTTTTAATTACATATCATATCAAATATAAAAAACCCTCACAACCAGCATTTTCATGCTGTAGCTATGTATAACTGACGCAATTTTCATTTTTTTTTTACCCAGCGTGGAATTTCACTAAATTACAGAATATTCTAAAGACCACTTATAAATCATGGTATTTTTGGTGTATTCTGTTTTTATTTAATAAAAAGTCTACTTTTCTTCGTTGATCGGTCGACTTTTTAAACTCGATACTAAAGAGCCGATCAAAAAGTCGAAAGTCGACTTTCTAGTAAAGTCTAATAACCCTAGTTCTGAGCTAAGTTTCATATCTTTAGCTCATCGGGAAGTTGGTTTAAAATTCATTGCAAGATTTGGTTCTACAAAGATTGAACTTAATAAAAGCTTGTAAAAAATCTTAATTTAAGGATGTCCCTGGGGTAACAGCAACCACTTCTGCTGAGCCATCCTAATGCTCATGTTTATTTGTAAAGTCGTAACGCTTCCTTCGGCTATGTCTTGTCTATTTACGCCAGCTGTGGCAGGTTGTCTTCGCACAACTACTACTAGTAGTATTTGCCTGCAGTTACAACACTGCATAACATGCCAGCACCTACTTGAGTACACCCAAACATATATGTATATGTACATACATATAAACATAAGCATAGAGTTCAGTAGCTTCCTGTTTGCACAGCATGTTGTCTTCCGCTAACCAGTAGCCGGCAGCAATGCGCATCGGTTGTACGTTTTCCTGTCACTCAGCGCATATTTCGTTGCATTTGCGATTGCTTACTACACATTTAGTTGCTGCGTTTGAATGCTTATGCACACAGCCACACACAACCTCCTATATGTAAATACATGCGTACCCATGCATTTAGCGAAGTTAATTTGCTTAGTGTTCTTTGCAGTTTTCTTAGCCCCTCGCAGGCACTACTATGTACATGCTCACACACATTCTCATATACTACATATGTATGTAGTTATTTCTTTAAGTGCCGCATGGCTGTAGCATAAACTCACCTTTTAATTAGTCGCAAAGACGTTGCTGCTGCCACTTGTCTGTTCATTTCAACTGCAACTGATGACAATCTCTCGCTGCAAATGGGTACAGCTGCATTTGCGTACGCTTGTTTGACGCATATTTCTTAACGTTTTCACATCTTTGCAGCAGCTTTGCACCACATTCTTTCTTCCGTGCAAAAGCACAGAGCGATTCGAATTTACTTTGCTTTTTAGTACTTGAAAATAATTGCTAGAGCTGGGCGGATGACTGCTGATTTGACTTTTAATTAAAACAAACAAGTGTTTCGTTTATTTTGTGAGTCGTTTGTTACTCCTCTTGTCACTGAAGAAATTGTAGTACATAAATAGAAATCTGATACTCCTATCAAACGCTGTGTTCTAGAGAAATTGGAGAAATCAACTATTTTTTTTTTTTGCACTTGACACAACTTCAGCGAAAAAATTCAGCGATATTTTAAAGCTTTACAAGGGAAATACTTTTTTTTTATAGAAAAGCATTCCCTAGGATCTTAGTTACACTCATGAAAAATTAGGAAAATGGCTGATTTCACCATGCGACAAAAACAAAAAAAAATATTACAAAACACGAAAATTTTAACATACTCACGAAACTATGGGCCAAGTATAGCAAAACCGCGTTTTTAGTTTTTCACTCTGACGTCAGAATTTTATTTAAAACACTTTAAAATTTCAAAAGAATGATTAATTCAAAAAAATAAAAAAAAAAACATCGGTGTAATGGAGAATAACAATATTGGTACTAAATAAAAGAGAAAATCTTGTAAGATTTAAAAAAAGCTTAAGCTTTTCGGTTCACAAGGACAAATAGGTACTGATAATGCGCTTTAATGATTTTTATTTTTTAAAGCTAATTAAGTTAGGGTAACGAAATATGAGAATTTGGTCGTCTATATATTAGTGCTTAACACAAATTTTTTTAGAATTAAATATTGCAAATTTTCACTGATATTCAAGGACAAAATTTTAAAAGGACCTTTTCCATACCCATTCGTCCTTATGCACCAAAAAATTTAATCTTTAGCAATTGTACAGAGTTTAGGTCTTTTATTTATTTTTTTACGTCGCACTAAATTTTTTAAATAATTTTTAACCGACTTCACAAATAAGAGAAGGTGTTACCTCACAAGTAGTCCCATACTAATCTCGCTTAAATCCGATATTGGATCATGAAGAAATTAACGACAATCCTAAATTTTTATAAGGGGAATTGAATTCGGTTTTTTTTTTGCTTAAAAATTGCTTGTTTGAATTTATCATATACATATGTACAACTTTGAGACATAAAGCCCTTAAAAAAAAATCCTGATGTCAGAGAAAAAAACTAAATACGAAGTTTTACTATATTTTGCCCATAGTTTCTCAAATTTGTCTACTTTTCCGTGTGTAAAATATGCTGTCGCACGGTGTATTACAAAAATAAGTAGATATATAAGTAGATTTCAAAAAAAGGAGAATTCGTCGCAATTTTTTTATTGTTTTTTTATTAGAAAAAGAAAGACCTTTATTTTGCTGCTTATATTATGTTATTATATCTGGATTCTATACTTCAGGACTTTTTCGGTATTTTTTCGGTAAATTTTCGGTACCTTTTCGGTGTATTTTCCGTACTATTTCGTTATTTTTTCTCTACTTTTTCGGCACTTGTTCCCAACTTGCTCCAAATCGGTCCCGAACTAGCCCCAAATTTGGGCCCAAACGAGCCCCGACATAATCCCGAAATGGTCCTGAACTATTAATTTGAGACTTAAATTATAAAAGTCCTTTCATAATAATCATGGGCGAGACAAATTTGCTTAAGCCTTCAAAACCTTTTATTTTGAGACTTATATTATAATGATATTTCTGGACTATGTAGTTAAGAACCTTTTGAGGCCTTTAAGGTACTTTTCCGGTACCTTTCTAACATTTTTACGGTAGGTACTATTTTGGTATTTTTCGGTATATTCGCCGTATTCTTTCCATAATTTTTCAGCACTAGTTGCAAATTTGTCCCAAATCATTCTCGACTTAACGTCAAACTGGGCGCGAAATGGTCTCGAACTATTATTTTGCGACTTATATTACAAAAGTCTTTTCATAACAATCAGCGTCATTTCAGGACTACATTGTTCTGAACTTTTTGAGGTCTTTTGGATACTTTTCCGGCACCTTAACGGTATTTTTCCGGTGCTGCTTCGGTACTTTTCTGTATTTTTCGGTACTATTTCGATAGATTATCGGTATTTTTTTCATACTTTTGCTGCACTAGTTCCGAATTTATCCCGAATCGGTTTCGAACGAGTCCTGATATGATACCGATCAAGTTGTATCCTTTATTTTTGTACTTTGTAGCTTTAATTCTGGACGACATAGTTCAGGACTTTTTTTGTTACCGCTTCGATACTTTTCGTTATTTTTCGGTACTTTTCGTTACTTTTCGGTACTATTTGGGTACATTTTCGGTATTTTTCCATACTTTTTCAGCTCTAGTTCCGACCTTGTCCAAAATCGGTCCCGAACTAGTTCCAAACTGCGCCCGAATGAGTCCTGAAATGATCCGAACAAGCCACGTCCCGTGAAAATTGCAGAAAGTAATGGAATGTTTTTGGTGCATCATTTCGAATTTATGCTTGTCCAAGAAGCGGTGAAAAAGGGCTTCCCTGCCCAGTTTCTATATTTCAATATTTATCCAATATGAATTTTATTTCGCAATAAACATATAGGATATGAACCTTAAATAAATATCTAACTTGAATTTGTATGACCTTTATGAATTAAGGAAGCAATTTTAGAAGAAATCCTACAAAAGTCCTTCACCATCTTACATCTTACAAGAGACATTCTTTAAGCCCTTCATGGGTAACAAAAACAGAAGAACTTAAACTTGTGTCATTCCTTACAAAAAAGAAAGGAAGAAGAAATGCAATTTTGGAGGCCTTTTGGCAGCAGAAATTCGAAACAGAGATGATCGATGACTCAGCTAATGCAGACGTCCTTAGAGATGTAGAAGGGAAAAATTTGAAATTCCTAGAAGTGGGGATTCAGAACAAGGAAAGTTTAAACTTCATTATTTAAACTTAGCGATTATTTCGAAAGTAAAATAAAAGTAAATGAAAAATTTTTTAAATAAATTTTATATAACTTTCCTCAATTTATTTCTGAGATCACCTTTTACTCGCCTAATTGAAAGCGGATTTAATCGCATTCAAAAAAGCATTCAGCATATAATTTTGGTGTATATATAAAAAAGCTTAATAATTCAAAATCAATTTCAATGGCATAACTGTTAGCAAATAAAATGTTGCTCCAATATCAATAAGGATATTTCAAATGGAAAACAATTCCTACTAGCTTACGGTATAATATCATTATTTTTATAAACACATGCATTAAGTGGCTGAAATTGCCTACTTATTGAAAATTCGATTTCCAAAATTAGATAAAAATTCTTTTGATGTCGCATTGCTTTTATACATACATATGTACATAGAAAATGCATATAAGCTACGTTAGCAAAAGCATTTAATTAATTCCGAAATTATAAAGTCCACGCATTTTTCATCGCCTAGAAAAAAAAAATACAAGTTAAAATGGCTTTGCCATCTTCAGTGCCTTGCTCTTCCAACAAAAGTACGTACTNAAGACAGTCCACAGTGGTATGGTATGGCAAGCCTTAAATTATGGCAAAACAATTTTCATAAGCCACAAGCAGAGGTACAAGTATTTAGTAGAGCAGCGAGCAGGGGAAGCAGTGGTGAAAAAGTCGCATAAATACGCAGCTGAAGAAGCTGGTAGTGGCAGAGGGGAAGGAGGAAATAATTTAGACTGCGGAGGGGGCGAAATAAGTTTGCGAATACAAAAATTTTAAGCTCTGACTCCTCAAACTTTACATTTGCGCCACCGCGTATGGTTTCAATGACTTGGCGCTAACGTAGCATGTGGCACATATGTATGTATGTATGTATGTATAGCAGTTGCCGAGCGAAAAGCGCATTTATGAACGTGACATCCCCTGACACGGCATAAAGTGGCGCACAGAGAGAAAACAAAAGCCTTATCATCGTTTGATCAAATTAAAATAATTGCGCTTAAGCACCTGAAATTATGCTACAGTTGGTTGCTATTGTTGTTGCTGTTGCTGGTATTGTTTTCTTTTTTTTTTCGTCTTCCTCTTAACTTCACACATTTGTTTTTCGCATGCGGGTGTGTTTGTCACTTCCGTGGTGCTTACAGTACTACAGGTACTACATACTTACATATCTATATAAAGACATATATATGTACTTATACAGCTTTTCTATGAATACTGTCGCTGCCACTGACAGATGCGCAAATAAATGGAAACAAAGCAAAATAAGCATATTGAATGAGATAAGCGTGATAACAGCAACCGCAGCATGTGTTTGCCCACTTATCTCGCATGTCATGGTGTTTGCACGCTTCTGGTTTTGAATTAAAATGTAAATATGTAAACATAAATATTTACTTGAAATATATTTTACGTGAATTTTAAGGAAATAATTCTGCATAATATGTATTAAGAGCGTAGTTATTTTTTAAGTCGCACGAATGATGATTTTTTCCGGATTTTTTTTTTTTTAAGAATATACATTTTTTATATGTATAGATATTGAACTACTCGACTCGAAGTGGTAAAATGAACTCATAATAATATTTTACGCCTAAATACACTTTTTTGGATAATATTAGCGGATCTATGGATCGCAAAGAAGTTTTCACCTTTTGCACGGAATCATTGAGTATGCTGACCAAATTCAGACATCGCGGCCGAAAAACAATTTTTTTTCGTGCTGTCGAAAGCGGCTTTGAAATCGATAAATAGATGGTGCGTGTCGTATATCTTTTCTCAATAATTTACCGTATTGTGAATTCCTGATCTATGGTGGATTTGCCAGGTCTAAAGCCACACCGGCCCATTCAGTTCGTTGGCGGTGGGCTTCAGCCTTTCACACAATACACAATAAAAGACCTTGGAAACTATGCGTAGAAGGCTGATCCCGCGGTAGTTGGCGCGAATGGCGGGGTCACCTTTCTTGTGGATTGGGCAGAACACACTTAAATTCCAGTCGTCGGGCATGCATTCAACTGACATTCTGCACAAGAGTTGATGCATTCACCTTATCAACTCCACCGCCACCGTAGATGAATAGCTCGGCTGGCAGGCCGTCACCTCCAGCAGCTTTGTTGTTTTTCAGTCGCGTAATCGCTATTCGTACCTCGTCCTCGACTGCGGGCTCGGGTTCGTTTTCACCACTACTTTCAGTGCTGCTGCCATTCAATAGGGCGGAAAACTGTTCCTTTCATACTTAAAGTACATTCGGTCACTAAGTCGCCATTGTTGTTCTTACAGGAGTTCGTCCTGATCTTGCAAACTTTCCATAAGTCTTCTAACTCTCTGATAAAATTTTGGGCATTTTTCCTCTCTGCCAGCATTTCCAGCGCTTCGCACTCACGAATTTTGGCCTCTCTCTTGCGGCAAATACGTCTCGCTTCCTTCTTCAGCATCCTATAACGGTCCCACATGGCCCGTGTTGCTCCCAGTCGCAGCGTAGCCCTGTAAGCAGCATCTTTTTTCTCTGCAGCTTCTTGACACTCCTCATCGTACCAGTTGTTCTTTCGAGCTCGCTGACATCCTACTATTTCTTCGGTGGTGGTACTTAATGTGCGGGAAATGTGGCTCCACTGCTCGCATATGTTTATGTAGGTTTGTTAAAGAGTGCTCTCAGAGAGCAGCTGTGTGATTCGAGTGGCGAATAAATTGACCGTCTATTGTGATTGCAGCATTTCAACTTTTAGACGGAGTTTACGTACGTCTAAAACACTGGAAGCATGCCTTCTGTCTAGAATAACATGATCGATTTGGTTTCTCGTTTTTCGATCCTCAGACAGCCACGTAGCTTGATGGATCTTCTTATGCTGGAACCGTGTACTACATATTACCATGTTTCGCGCCCTGGCTATGTCGATCAGCCTCAGACCGTTATCGGATGTTTCATCGTAGAGCCTAAATTTTCCAACAGTGGCGATCGTGTCGGGGGCAGCGCTCATATGTTCTCTCCAAGCACTCATAGAAGAGATCCTTGGACACCCCAACCTTCTCTACCGTGGGAGCATGGGCACAGATGAGCGAGATATTGCAGAATCTCGATTTCATGCGGATTGTGGCTAGACGTTCGTCCAGCGGGACTAACGCCAGAACTCGGCGACGAAGTCTCTCTCCCACCACAAATCCAATACCGTATTTTCACTCCCTTACGCCGCAACTGTAGTAGACATCGCAAAGGCTCCATGCTTCCTTCCTCGCCCCGTCCATCGCATTTCATGGATGGCGGTGGCGTCAGCCTTTATTTACCCTAGGGCCTCAACCATCCGGGCAGAGGACCTTCCCCATTAAGGGTCCGGATATTCCAGGTGCATACCCTCAAATCATAGTGCTTTCTACGTTTGTCGTCAAAAAAGGGGATCTCATCCGTGGCTCCTCACTTTAGCTCAATTCCAAACGATTGTTTTGTCGCCACCCAGAGGATACGTGGATATAAATATCCGGATGTTGTGAGCTGCGATTTGAATGGCAATCAAAAGCTTTTCTCATTTACGTGGACCTCTGCGCACAGAAACATCCCCCAAATATCTCCACTTGAGTCTAAATACCCCTCCTTCGGACCTTTGTCAGGCGATTAACCGGCGGTATACCAAATAAGTATATGTTAGGTGCTCCTGGCTAATTTAATATCAGGATACTGCTTCGTTAAAAAATCGATATTTCTGTGACTCAGAAACCTTTCCGTCCCGATGTTGGTACCCGACATACTTATGAGAGCCCTCTTCAACTGAGCCTGGATACATGTGGCTACGTAAGCACATGCCAGTTTGTGTACCTGTTGTGTGCTTCCGTCAACCCAGATGATGGTTGTTTAAGCTCTTACCGTTAGAAAGGCAAAACTCGAGGATGTTGTTGTGTATATATCAGGGAACGAACATAACAATTATTTGATGAAAATTGTCATTGAAAAATTCACTATGAAGGAAACGTTCTACAACTAAGTGATATATACCAATCCATTTCTTTTTTCACCGAGAACCAAATTTGAAAATAAATTTTTATTTGCAATTTTTATGTAACTTTAAAAAAATATAACAATTTTTGATTTTTATTTTATAAATCCAAAATAACAATATTTTTTTATTTTTATCTAAATAATCTGCAAATAACAGTTTTTTTGATTTTTTTTGTTATAAGTATGTTTTAAAAAATAAAAGTCATTGACTGATTTAGTTAGATGACTTTTAAAAATTAAAGTCACTGACTGATTTTTATTTATGACTTTTACAAAATAAAAGTCCTCGATAACTGTTATCTAAGACATATAATTTGAAAATCAAAAATAACTGTTATTTTGGATTTATAAAATAAAAATCAGAAATAACTGGTATTTGAGGAGTAATTAAATCAAAGTAAAAAAATAACTTATAGATCGATTTTTTTAATAAAAGTCTTAACTGTTACGGTCCGGCCCGGCCTGTTTGAATTTAACTTTTTAAACACGTGGCAACCCACTTTCAATACCTCAAAAATATTCTTAGCATTCAACCTAAAGATTTCTTAACACTCCTTCGTTTCACATTCATATTTTTATGTTTCATATAAACCAAATTCGACATTTCAAAACTACTACTTTTTGAAACCCCTTTCATTTGATACCCACATGTGTATACATATTTTTCTTATCTAATATGGTTTTTTAAACAGGTGGTAACCCTCCTATAGTTCAGCTAATAAACAAAGCTTTTAAAAACCATTTCGGTTGATACCCAGTTTGTAATAATTGATTAATTTTTTTTTAATAATTTGAATATGATTTTTTATAAGGTGGCAACTCTTTTCGAAAAAGTAAAACCTTATTGCACATACAGTCCAAGCCTTAATTTGAATTTAATTGTTCAACAGGTGGCAACTCTTTTCCAAAAAAATAAACATCTTCAGGCCAAGCGCTTTAATTTGACACCTCATTTTGGAAAATCGAAAGAAACGGTGCAGATCTTTTATGCTGAACAAAGAATGCCTTCGCGTAATATATATATAGACGTATATATGTAGATAAAAGTTAATAAAGTAAGCTAGTCCAAAGTCTTGTGTCCTTGCTTTGATTTTTAATTTTGCTCAAGGAATTACTATGAAGAAGAAACATTATTTCAAAGTCAGATAAGGAATTCAAATTTTCCTTTTTACTGATATTCTTCACCAAAAACAAGCGCATTATAAAATCTACTTGAACTTTTTTTAGTCTTTTGTTTGCTTTCTCTACCCTTTCTACACTTTCTGTCATTTCATTTTGTACATACCTTTGCAATTACAAATATTTACACTTATTTAAATTTCCATTTATCTTCTCTCCCATTCGCAGAGTGCAAAATCTTGACTCAATTGTACGTGTCGCAGACCGCGATCTACCGGTGGTCAATACCAGAGGCGACGTACTCTTCAACTCGTGGAAGGGCATCTTTAATGGTCAAGGTGGCTTCTTCTCGCAAGCGCCGCGCATTTACAGTTTTAGCGGCAAAAATGTCCTAACAGATCCATTGTGGTAAGTATCCTATTACTGCTACGATTATTATGTATGTACATATGTGCGTGTGTACGCCTGCTAAGCCTACTTCGGCCACGTTTTTTTTTTCGGTGTTTTTGTTGTTTGTTTTGCCTGCTTCTGTACATTGTGTACACTTTAATCTTTCCATTCACGTTTCATTGTGGTCGCACAGCACATCCATACAACAATGGAGTGTAAGCTGCTTGTTGAAAGAAAAAAAAGTAAAAAAAAAAATGGAAAACAACAATAATTATATTATGTAAACCCAAGGCGTGCTCAACTTTGCATTGAGCAAGTGCGATTACGGTGTGTACGTACGCGCCAGGTTACCGACGACACTATCTCGCCGTTAGCGTGTGCTCAGGTGGCAGATTGCCAGCTTAGCCACATTGAAGTTTGAATGTATGTATGTATGTGTGGGGCGCTCGACGTGCCTTAGCATAAATTTCTCTGCGCGAATGTCAGATTTTCTATTAAAATGCGGTCTAATGCAGAATTATGTGCGCTGTAAGTTTTGCTTAGATATCTAAATGCAGATAGTATGCAGATATAAAAATTTAAATGAAAAACATTTTGAGATTTTATGCAGAAAGCAGCATTGCAATATTGTACAAGTTTTAATCTTGCTATAGCAAAAATTTACAGCTTATTAATTTCGAACTAAATTGAAGGTATAAGATTATATTTTTAGTAGGAAAATCTAAATTATTTTGCACTGAAGTAGTTCAATCCCTTGCATGAACGCAAGAAATCTGAATTGTGGCCATAAAATCAAATGCATTGAAAATGTTATGAGTCCTATTATATAAGAGAACATAGTAACTGCGGTTCATTTTGAATTAATTAAACAAAAAATATGTGTGTCAAAAAATATACAGGCTGCCCTGTGTGAACAACTTTCCAAGTTAGTTTTTTTCCGAGATAATGGGGGCCATCTCCCAATCCAACGCAGAATCATGCTTGCCAACAAGTGCTACTTAAAACTCTTGTCGTACAAAAACCACATTCTTAAGTCCCACTCATCATGAGTATGCTTGTATATGGCGCATATGCATGGACAATGTGGACATCCGAATAGGCGGCCATTGGAGTAATCGAGAAGATATTCTGCGTATTACTGACCAGTCTTTGAGTAGTAGCGGTGGCGTATGCTATAGTCGATGGAACGTTCAGATGTATGAGCTCTGAAAGAATTCGACGGTGATAGCAAAAGAAGAGGAAAGCCTCCTCTGCGGGGCCAATACCAGGATTGGAAGTACTAAGCTTCACTTGGCATTTCCAATTAGAAGATAAATGCTTGGCGTGCTTTATTGGACTTTGGTGGGTCGAGGGCCAAACAAAGGGAAAGAGCGAGCTACTTCTGGTTTATGGCAAATCTTCTTCTTCTTCTAAGACAATTGTGCGCCCACCCCTAGTCTCATGGAATGTAAACCAATAAGGTACTGAACTGAAAGGGTCCTTAAAAATAAGCTAACTCATTTTTTGACGTAGAATACGTCTTACCTTAAGGTATGGGGGCTATGTTCAAATGTTGTAGTTGTAATTTTTAGAGC
>NW_016159229.1:82153-93041 GCF_001687245.7 Rhagoletis zephyria | reverse complement strand
TATAAAAATATTTTTTTTTTATAACTTTCCTGACTTGAGTATTAAACTCTGTCGCTGCCCACGTCATCGTCATCATTGGTATTACTTTGAATATACATAGNCGCGATGAGGGAAAGTAGAGTACGTACTTTGGTGGAGTAATAGCAAGTACGTCAAGTATTTACTCTCTCAACGCCAAGTAGTGTATGTATGCGGAAAAAAAGTAACAATGTGTTGGGAGTAGAGTACAATGCAAGGAGTACTTATTGAATGAAATGCGTCAAATACAATTGCGCTGGACTCTAGTACATATACAGCTGTAAGCATATAAACACAATAACTACAGCAGAGCACTGCTTAGTTAATCAATCTCGCTGTCGCTGCCCACGCTATCGTCATTATCATCGTCATCATTGGTATTACTTTGAATATACATACCGACATACATATGTAAATATACAGAACATCACACCACCAGCAAAATAAAGTCAAATTGAGTTATGATTAGACAGCTGACCTGACAGTCCGCGTTAAATAAAC
The DNA here is from genome assembly GCF_001687245.7 of Rhagoletis zephyria. NCBI lineage: Eukaryota > Metazoa > Arthropoda > Insecta > Diptera > Tephritidae > Rhagoletis > Rhagoletis zephyria. The sequence goes on along the minus strand of NW_016159229.1, from coordinate 92,522 downwards.
ACTTTTCGTTTTTCATTGTCGCCTTCAATCTATAAAGTGTTCTAAGTGAAGTGGTGAAAACTCTATTTGTAAATATAACATTTTCAAATTGTAAATATCGTAGTTGTCGAAATGGAGCAAAATGTCGGAATGGATCAAGATCTGTTTGAAGACCAAGACTTCTCGGCAGATGATGATGTTGTTGACCCAAATTTTATCCCGGAGAAGGTGATCCGCAAGAGGAATATTGTTGCGGATAGTGATTCGGCAGTGAGTACTAAAAGAATGCGTAGCGTCGGAAGGAGTTCGCCTAAATTAATTTTCAATTCAGAATTTTACGTGGCAATGGAAAAAGTATGTTAAACTTAGTGTTGGTGAATATTTTTATTAAATTATTGTACTAATGGCTTGTTTTTTGTTGCGGCAGTCAAATGGAAGAACAACGGCTAAATGTGCCGCCTGTAATAAAATCATACGAGGCACCGAGGAAGTAACTTCAAACTTGATATCCCATTTGAAAGTTCGCCACAATGACTTACACAAAAAGTATTTAAGTATGAAATCTGGCCCTTCCCGTGAAACCACGACACAGGGAGCTTTTGAAAAAAAAAGTATCAGTTTTTTGGTAGACTGCGCGTTACCCGTTTCTATTGTAGAAAAAGAGTCCTTCCGTGACTTGTTTAGTGGCACTGGATTGCATGTTATGTGTAAAAAGTCTGCCATGAAAAAACTTGACGAAAGCTACATCAGCATGGTGTCTGCAGTACGGAATAACATGTCACAATCATATATATGGATATATGGTCGGGTAATCACAGGAGCTTTTTGGGTTACACATGTCATTGGTTCGATCAAAACTTCGAGAGACAATCAGCTGCCTTGGCGTGTAAGCGAATATTTGGTATCCATTCTGCGGAGAAAATCGCGCAAATGTTTGGAGAAATGAATTCTTCCTTTGATCTGAACAACAAAAACATAATTACGACCATCACGGGCAACGGGTCAAACTTTGTCAAGGCATTTCGAGATTTTGGTTTGCGAGAATATGATAGTGATGAAGAAGAGGAAAATAGTGAAGACGAAATGCTNGCATGTTATGTGTAAAAAGTCTGCCATGAAAAAACTTGACGAAAGCTACAATAGCATGGTGCCTGCAGTACGGAATAACATGTCACAATCAAAGTATTTTTGTACCACAGCGGATATATGGTCGGGTAATCACAGGAGCTTTTTGGGTTACACATGTCATTGGTTCGATCAAAACTTCGAGAGAAAATAGCTGCCTTGGCGTGTAAGCGAATATTTGGTATCCATTCTGCGGAGAAAATCGCGCAAATGTTTGGAGAAATGAATTCTTCCTTTGACCTGAACAACAAAAACATAATTACGACTATCACGGACAACGGGTCAAACTTTGTCAAGGCATTTCGAGATTTTGGTTTGCGAGAATATGATAGTGATGAAGAAGAGGAAAATAGTGAAGACGAAATGCCGATTCTCGAAAATACCAAATATTTGCCGAAACACGAAAGGTGTGCCAGTCACACGTTAAATTTATTAGCCAGCACTGACTATGCCATGATTTTGAAAAACCAAACAACAATGGAAATTCAGCACTCAATGGTAATATCTATACATATATTTTTTTTTTTTTTGAAATGCAACTAAAATTCATTTCTCACAGACGATCAAAAAGTGCAATCACCGTTGGAAAAAGTGCAAATGGCCAAAATCCTCCGAAATCATTCAGAACATTTTAGGTTCAGCTCTTGTTGTACCAGTAGTAACTAGGTGNTTTTTTTTTTTGACATGCAACTAAAATTCATTTCTCACAGACGATCAAAAAGTGCAATCACCTTTGGAAAAAGTGCAAATGGCCAAAATCCTCCGAAATCATTCAGAACATTTTAGGTTCAGCTCTTGTTGTACCAGTAGTAACTAGGCGGAACTCACTATATGATGCAATCCTGAAGTTACTACAGTACAAGGAGAAATTGAACGTGCTTTCCTATGAGCTGCATCTGTCTCCTTTTACATCAGGTGATTTTCAATATTTGGAGTCGTACAAGCTGCTAATGGAGCCTATTTCCCAAACTTTGGACTTTCTCCAAGGTGAAGCGAATGTGAGATATGGTTGTATTATTCCTGCGTTACTTTCTTTCGCATATAATACGACCCCACACGTCGATACAGGCTACACGCCACATGAACTGGTATTTGGCAAACTACCATCCTTGCCGAGAGATTCAATCAACAATGATCAAGGAAAATACAACCTTGATGATTACTCGAACGAGCTTAGAGCAAGATTACGCTTCTCCCTCAGTAGAGCCAGAGAACTTACTGTAAATAGAAAAAATACACGACATTTGGCCAAAACACCAATTCCCTAGATATAAAAATAGGTGATAAGGTACTAGTTAGGACACATAGCAATAGGAAAAATCTCAGCCTGTATACATATGAGATAACTAACATAGACAAATCAAATGTAACCATAAAAATACGAGAAACTAAGAAAACTATACATAAGAACAANGAAGTCATTTTATAACAACTACATTTTAAGCTTGGTTCATTCCGTCATAATGCAAAATTGTAAACAATTATACCTTGGAAAAATTTTCCATAAATGAAAATTGTTTTTAAAGGGTAAGGGTGTAGTGGTATGACACATGTGCAAAACATATTGATAATCTACACAACATATTGATGCCAGATACGTTAAAATATTTAATGAAATATAATGTGTCACAACAAACAAAGAAATTCCAAAAGCGAAAGTATTTGATATTTCGGTGTTTGTTTGAAGAATGTAGGGACCCACTTGAATCATCGACTGTGACACAACACTTAACAACACATTCTATGACCCACTTGAATCATCGATTGACGAGGGTTCAATGAGTCGTGCAATAGAACAACCAAGTTGTAAATTAGAATTAGGTTGAACAAAATATGTATGAAACACATGTTACCAATAGTATATAAGCAAGTAGAAAAATACTTTAGCAGGCAGTTTGTAATCCAACTTACTTCGACACAGTTCGAAGATGTTTTACCTTTTTTTTACTTTAAATAAAAATAAAGAAGACATTACATAAGAGAAGATTTTTACATGGATGATTTAATGACGGGTAGCAATGACATTGAAGAATTAAAACTTTTCCAAAATCAAATAATCAAGATTTCTCAAAATTATGGGCTTCCGTTACGGAAATGGTGTTCAAATTCGAAAGACCCACTTGAAGGGATACCAGAAGAAAATCAGGGAGTTAAACTAGATTTTGATCAAGAGGAGCAATGTAAAGTGAAAACCCTAGGTGTTTAGGCCTTCACCCTAATGCTGGCATATGTGCATACATACATATATACTATACACTAGAGGTATACGCCGCCGAGCCACGCCGCCGCCGCCGCCGTTTTTTGTCATTTTTCACTCGCCGCCGCCGAGTCATAGAAATATCGGCGCGGCGGCGGCGGCGGCGGCGTGCGGCGCCTAAGGATTAATGTACAAAATTTTCATGATATACTAACACTGAACTATATCGTACAATTGCGTCCAAATTTGTCGTGAGAGGTAGCAATGGACGCGTTTCGATCCTCATAATCATATTTCGATGGTGGAAGGTTAATATTGTTAACTATTTTAAAATTATTAACAAAAAACTTTTCTGGGGTATAGTCCCCTAGCATGAACAATTACGCTATAAATCGCCAGTTTTCACTTTTAAAACACTTGTAAACTATATGATTTTACTAAATTATTCTAAAACCACATTTGTTTTACAACAATAAGTAGTTTATTTTGTTATTAAAAAGTAAACAATATTCCCGAACTGAAACGATAAAATGCAAGATGGCAAAACGCTATCACTCTAATTATGTATATTCGGTACTAGTGCTGTCGTTTGCTAATTTTCGAGTGAAGTGCTTGGGAGTGATTTTGGAGGAAAAGTTAGGTGATTATCGTAGTGACTATTTTAATACACAATTATGGATGTGGGGTTATTCGACTTAATTTATTTATTAGCTGATTATCTTTTTATATTTTTGATATTTTTTATATTAACCAATGAAATTACATTGATGCTAGTTGTTTAAGGGACTTGCGCTCCCTTAAAATTTCCCAAAGTTTTATGCATCCCTGCACCACTTTCAGCCATAAGCATCCCTGCTTAGCTGGAAGTTCGAAAAGTCTGTGTTTATACACGGAAACTTTTGTCGACGCGATTTTTCATATTCCCTTTTGGAGTTGCTCGTTTCATTTACACACGGCGACTCTTTGTACGCAATTGTTGTTGTCAGCTGTGAGCCGCTACCTCAATTTACACAGCCGAATGAGAGCACAAAGCGTGCAAAGAAAATTTATTATTTTGGAATAAACCTAATTTGTACAAAGTGAAGTGATTTCATAAAAAGTAAAATGACGGCTTCCAAAGTAAAGTGAAAAACTTCAATTGTAGTCATTTAAAAAGAGGTTACTACTGAATATTAATATTTACGTCGTTTTCTTCTTTTACATGGAATGATCCTTTTATGAAAATAAATTGAATCTTTATAAGATTTGTTTAAAGTCATTTGTGGTCGCTTACTACGAACATGAATTCTTTTATTTTTCAAACAAGTATAGCACTAAAAGAACATAGTGCTTTTCGATCGGAAAAAGTTTCTTTGTAAAAAGTATCTTATTCATATTGAGCCGTTTAAAATTACTTTAAAAAATTTATATTTTTTATTTAAATGTACATTTTATTAATTTAGTAAGTTATTTAAACTAGTTTATAGATCAGGAATTACTTATCTTGTCGACATTATCAAAGGTTTAGCCAGGGGGCCAAATCCTGTTCTGTAAAAACGTGAAGTGAAAACATTTTTCATCCCTTCACATAAAATAAACTAATTTGTCAAAAATTTTGCACTGTGAAAACTTTTTTCACAAAGCTTTGTGGCTATGCAAAAGAAAAGTTGGGAGTTTTCCCCAAAACCACTATCTTGTGATAAAAAATATCATTGTCCTAAACTCACAACAATTTACTAAATAATTACTTGCCAGATGTTAAAGGCAATCGCTTAAATCGCTTAAAATGATATAACAAAATGATAAAGGGAAATCTTCACTGACGTTGAATTTTTCAATTTCACTTCACATTTCATAGAACAATCTATGAATTTCGCTACTAAAAATATTAGATTATTGAACATTATTTTGATTAACACAAACAACCAGTTACTTAAGTAGGATGAGTAATCGAATAAAAGCACAGCTCTGTTATTGTCCCATCTTTAGAATATTTGACAGCTGGTATAGAATCACAAATGAGTGCAACAGGTTGTTTTAGATAGATTCACAAATAAGTTTGGTAATTCATTTTAATATTAATATTTCGCAAATATTTTAATTCTGGTATTAAACAGATGGATAAGTCAGTGGAAGGCTATAAAATAGATCTTAAGCGTTCATGTGCCAACCGAAAAAGCAAAGTATGGGACTTGATTATAGAAGGCGAAGGTGTTGAAGAAGATAAAGTTTTTTGCAAGATATGTTAAGAAAAACAGAAAAAAGAAGATGGAACCGTAATTTTTTCATGGTATAAAGTAATTTATCCACTTTTTTGTATTTAATTAATATTTGATATTCGTTTTAGTGCTAAAATTCAGTCATACAGTAAAAGCTGTTCAACCGGGAATTTAACGCGCCATCTAAAAAATGAACACAATATACGTGATGTCGACCCTGAGAACAATTCGCTCACTCCAATATCCAAATTCTTTAACAAATTGGTACCTCCAAGGTCTTCAAAAGATCGAAAATGGATTCTAGGAAGAGATCTAGCTTTGTGGATGGCAAGAGACCTGCTTCCATTCCATGTTATTTCCCACAATGGAATTAAAGACTTCCTTAAAAAATATAAAGTAGCGGTAGCTGATGATGATATTCCTCATTACAAAACACTTTCAACAACAGCGTTGGACGATGTATATGAAGCAGTTTTAAAATTAGTTACACGTGAAATATATGGGCAAAGACACTTTGCCTTAACATTTGATTTGTGGACGGATAATTTCCGAAGAAGAAATTATATTACCTTTACATTTCATTGTCTCACACGCTTTTTTGAGATGAAACACCTAACGCTGGAAACCAAATATATATCCAAGGCTCACACGGCAAATAATATTTTAGCTGAACTTCAAGAAGTGACAGATAAGTTCAATTCGCGATTGGATTCTAATTTTGTTGTAACCGATCAAGGGAGCAATATAAAAAAAGCCATTCGTTTAGGGTGTATCAAGAACCATTTCTGCCTTGGACATGGACTACACAATTTACTCAGTGTAGATGGCTACAATTCTGTTCCTGAACTAAGAAATTTAATTATAAAATGCAAAAGTATTGTGAGAGCATTGCGGTTTAAAACCCACATTTTGAGATGTCAAGCAGACTCGATACAAAATCAAATTTTGTCAAGTATCGACAATTTGGAAGAACTTCTTGCTTCCGAAGATGATTATTGGATGGATTATGAAGATGGATTTGGACCGCTGGATGATGTTCCTTTAGAAACGTATAGACATATAAACAATATTAATGATTTGCATGGTAGTTTGGTGGAAAAGAGAAACATCACACTCAAAAAGGCAGTCGTAACTAGATGGCATAGCGTCTTGTCAATGTTAGACAGTCTTGGATCTCAAAGAACCGCAATAAATAAACTGCTCACAGAGTGCAATAAGACTGACTTAATACTTTTAGAGACTGAAGCACAACTTGTATACAAATTGAGAGACTTTTTGCAAAAATTCAAAGATTCTGTGAACATTCTGTCCGGGGATTCATATCCATCTATTTCTCTGGCATTAATTATTAGAACAGAAATTGTGTAAATATTAGGAGAGAATGATGGTAGTGATTTGAGCGGCAATAACTTGCATTCTTTCGACTTTTGTCCTATTGATCAAATGAAAAATAACATGAAAAGTAGACTGGACTACAGATTTCCAATGTCTGACATATTAGTTTGCGCTTCTTTACTGGATCCTCGATTCAGCTCCCTGAATTGTATTTCTAAATATTGTAGAGCACAGAATTTAACAAATATGCAGTTCTTGATCAAAATGTATAGAAGATTAATTGGAGATGTTCAAATCAATTGCGATAATCAGAATGCTTCGGATAACACTCCTTCTACCAGCAAAATAATGAAGCTTGCTGAGAGGCACTCTTCAAATTCTAAAGACATGAGTCTGGAAGCGGAATGCCATTTATTGTTGAGCTTATCATCAACCCAAAACGTCTTGAATTTTTGGCGAGAAAAATCATGTTCTATGCCTTTACTATCTATATTAGCACAAAAAGTCTTGTGCATACCGGCAACAAGTACACCAAGCGAACGTGTGTTTTCTATTGCTGGACTTACTATTACTAATAAAAGGTCGCAGCTGAGTCCTCACAATGTTAACAAACTAATTTTTATTCATGACAATTATGATTCTTGTAAAGAGAACCTCTTATTGTAACTTCTTGATTGCTTTAGCAACAACACATATTTTTATGTGTCTGTATGTATGCATAGATTTCTATATAATAATCATATGACTGTGAATTAATATTTCTATTCTTTAACCAGCATAAGAAATGCTAAGTTCATTTTTTGTTTTACAACTACTTTGTTGTTTTTTATGTCATTTCAATAAAAAAGTGCCTAGTCAACAATTTAAGGCTTAAGTTATTTCTAATTGGCTCAATACATACCTCCAGCACTAGGCATTCATCATTCTTATTCAAGCAGGAATTAGAAGAAATTTCAATTTATTGATATTTATTAAAAATGGAATTTAAAAAAATTCCACCTTGAATAAGAGTGGTGAATGGCTGACGCTCACAAAATGATAGGATAAGTTTAGCAGCTTCATGGTTTTCTATGCTCTTTGGTATGTGGCTAATGGCCAGATGCGCCGGCGCTATTTGAGGCGCCGGCGTCGCCGCCGCCGCCGATTATNAATGTATCCCGCCGGACAATGAACCTTCGTTAAGTTTCCCCTTAACGTCAGTTATTGTCCGGCGGTCCAAACTTAGAAACCGCAAATTATATTTGTCACTTCTTTTTGGAGATCAAAGAGGACACAACGCAGCTACCAGGCAACTTCCTAAAGGTAATCAAAACCGCATTTGTAGACGCATAAATATAGATATAAATCACTATCGACATAGTTGATTTCAATAAAACGTCGAAAAATACTCAATCCATTATTTCACTATTTTTTTATTTTCTTCCACATTATAAAACACTGGTGCGTCCAATTGCGAACCTTGCGACGCCCGGGGTTTTACGTTTTGGTCCTACTGAGCCGTGAGATTTTGAAACACTAAAGTTCATCACCGCCATTTCTTGTCACATAAAGCGAGTTTCTTGGACACTGCCACAAGTGCAACACCAGCGCGGTTCTTCAGAGATACAGTCCATTGAATCTATCAGCGATATTTACCACATCAATCGCGGTATTTCTACATCAATACAGTCCATTGGTTTCAAATCACATACAGCGTGTGTGCCTGATTGTCAACGGATTTGCCCTAAGCCTAAACCAGCATCCAAACCAGATAAAGCTGAAAAACCAGCTGCGCTGCCAAAACCTGCGCCACCACCGTTGGAGACTACTCCAACTTACGAACCGGTGATCCATTCGCTGACTCAATTTTCGGTAGAGGATCAACTGTGAGGGAGTTTAATGCACGTACAACATTTACTCCTTCCCTCGTAGCTACAATTGAAATATCGAGGGATATCTATCAACAGCTACGAACCGATGATGTCCAACTAGCTAAACAACTAACATCCAGGTTTCACTCGTCACTATGTCAGCTTAGCTATAATTGAAAAAACCAACTTAACCGAGGCCTTAAAACAACGTTTAAGCCCATCACTTATAAACGGAGTAAAAATTCCAGAGAATCATTTACAGCTTCTGCAAGAAGTGTATCTGGAACATTTTCTTTTATACAAAATCAGGATAACGCAGAGGGTGGTCGAAGTTGTTGCCAACGAAGATAGAATTTGTATGATAATAGAGGACGAACATAGGAGGGCTCATAGGAGCTCGATGGAAAATAAAGAGCAAATCCTAGAAAAATACTATTTTCCCAAAATGGCGAGCCGGATAAGAAAATTCACCACCATTTGTGAAACCTGTCTCGCAAATAAATATGATAGGCATCCTCTAGTACCGCCGATGAAGGACACTCCAGTGCCAAAATACCCATGCAAAATTGTGCATGTCGACATCTTCGAAATTCAAGGGGGAAAATTTTTTATCCTGCATAGATAAATTTTCCAAATTTGCAAAACTTTTCCACATAAAAAACCGAGCATCCGTCACTATTCGCGCCAAGCTAGCTAAACTAGTTCATTACTTTACAACTCCTAAAATAATAGTAACCGATAACGAGAGGGGATTCATGACTCCTGTGGTATGTAACTATATAAGAGGTCTGGGGATTAAACTATACCACTCCAGACTCCAGTTCAAAGAAGCGAGGTAAATGGTCAGGTTGGAAAATTCCACTTTACCATTATTGAGATCTATAGATGCATTCAGAAAGAGATTAATAACTTTAGACCAAAAGAATTGGTCTTGGTGTATATTGCAGTCGATCGTTACAATACAACAATACACTCTGTAACGAAAAGGAAGCCCAGCGAAAAATTTTTCAATAGAACTGAAAGAATTAACTACCATGGACTGATCGACTTCAAAAAGAGGGTTCACAAAGAAATCAGGGAACAAATCAAGAGGAACCAGGACCTAAGAAATCTCCGGTTGAATAGGAAACGGGAAAGACCTAAGAAGTTTAGGACAGGAGATGCGGTTTACGTTAGAGATAAAGAGATAAAGGCAAAGCAGAAAGCACTTTACAAAAACGATTTGTTGGGAAGGATAATAGGGTGACCTTGATTACAACTTGGCAATAATTTTCACTTCTTCTCCAGTGCAGGTAATTGACCTGCAACGTAAGCGATACCAATTGGTTTTATGCAACCGAAATGCAAATCGTGGGAAGCGCAGCGTCAGCAATTAATCAATTAATTCGGGCCGTTTAGAAACTTAGCGATAGCTTTAAGTTTTATTATTATTATTTGGGAGCTCAATGGTAAATATACACTTGTGCTGCTAATCTTGTTTTTCATTTCTATCCTTAGGGAAACTTGGGCCACGGGGCGGCCCCCAACTTTAATTTTTTCGGGCACGCATCCGCGTGTTATATATATATAAATAAATATTTTTAAATTAATAAATTTTAAAGATCACTTACTGCCAACAAGAGGATAGGCTCATTCCAATTTTAACAAATAATGGGCTCAAATTTAAACTATGGACCAATGGGTCA
>NW_016159229.1:80985-82053 GCF_001687245.7 Rhagoletis zephyria | reverse complement strand
AAAAGTTATCAAAACAAATTCTATGGGACTGAGATATATTATTATTTTCCAACGCTTTTATCAACTTGCATTGTTGTATGTCCAGACCAACATTTTATACTAGCTGCATTTTTTTGTAAGCGAGCGACAAAAGAACGCTCAACTCGGGTAAAATTTCCTTTTAGCTACTTAAGCAACCCTTTTGGCAAGAAAATGTGATAAGTTTAACGGGATTTAGATACAAAAACCAATTTAAATGAGTAAAATATAAGTCACGTATAAAAGGAAGCAAAAATTTCCCTCTCCACTTTCCCATTAGCAATTCACAATAGAGCAGTTTTTTCACTTACCAACACTAGCCTTCAGGTCGCGTATTTTNTTTGCGTGTATTTCGTCATTTAAGCGAGTGTTCTTTTGTAGCTCGGTTGCAAAAGAATGCACCTACTAAATGTAGCAAAGCTATTTATAAACTGCTAAAAAAAGCTAAAAGCTATTTATAAAAGCTAAAATAAACTGCTGCTATATGTAAATATGTATGTACTTATATATATTTACACTAAATGTGAGCAAACAACATTGTGCTAGCGTAGTCTTTTGTTCTCTTTAACTGCAAGTTGAATTATTTTAATATCTATTGCAAAATTTTGTACAGACAAGACTAAAAAGTAGAAAATAAATAAAATAAAAAAAAAAACTTTTTAGTATACAACGCTTTTATAAATGGACTAAAAAGTAAAAAATAATATTCCTCAGTCCCACAGAATTTGTTTTGATAACTTTTGATTTTGAAATTTTAGCAAAAGTCATTATAAACAATTAAGGACATTGAAAATGAAAAGCGTGGGGCGCATGTAATACACTTGAATTTATATGGTAACATATGTATTTATTGGGCATATGAATAACGACCGCTTAAAATCGATCTCAAATTTGTTCTTTCGCTGTAGAATGTTATGTAGTTTGACTATTGTCATTGAAATCGAATGCTTTGTACTGCATGGGCTCCACGTTTTTCGTTTTCAATGTCATTAATTATTTATAATGACTTTTGCTAAAATTTCAAAATCAAAAGTTATCAAAACAAATTCT
>NW_016159229.1:80081-80964 GCF_001687245.7 Rhagoletis zephyria | reverse complement strand
GTTTTTTATTTTTTATTTTATTTATTTTCTATGTGGTATGCGAGTATCGTACAATACTAATTTGGACGTCTGCCGGCACACCCCCACAAGGCACAGCCCCAAGCAAGGGCTTACACGGGGGTTACAATTATAGCAAAAAATAAGCAAAAAAAATTCATAGCCGCATAAGCGAAACTTATTGTACGTATCATTTGACATATACGAGCTACAAAAATATCGTCTGCCATCTAAATTCCAAGGCAAACGTCGACTGCCACCAACAAAAATATCGAAAAAAAAATTATTTCCACAAAGATGAAATTAATTAAAATGCTTCTTTTTATAGATGCAAAGAGAAAAGCAATAGACTGCCGCCAATAGCATACAGCGAAGATCGTCTGCCAAGCCTATGAAGTTGCGCATGGCAAGCATCGCTGTATTAAGTGTAAATATGAGTTATTGGCCAAAACGCTTAAAAATATTAGAATGATAGTTAAACAATCGGAGTGAATAAAATAAATCTATATTTTATCCATTTTTATGATTATTTTAACAACTATAGCCACATTCAACATCTCTGCTTCCTTTACTTCGCGGTTCAAGAACACCCTGTCAAAATGCTGGTATTTGTATATTTTGACAGGATATTAACCAGGCAGAAGAAGACAATTTTTTATTTGTTAGTATGCACAATTATGCAGTCTCCGTGAATTATCTCGTGAAAACAAGTGCATGCCAAATGTGTCTAAAGATGTCTGATGTGAAGCCGTACTGCGTTTTTTGTCGAAAAACAACAGGGAAATTGCAAACATTTGTCACCAATACTCTGAATAAAAGTGCATATATTCTTTCAATTCTCAAGAAGAATAATTCAGATTTAAATGACGTTATCTTGCGTTTTATC
>NW_016159229.1:77487-80056 GCF_001687245.7 Rhagoletis zephyria | reverse complement strand
AATGAATACAAAATATTACTTAAAGCTATCGCTAAGTATCTAAACGGCCCGAATTAATTGATTAGTTGCTGACGCTGCGCTTCCCACGATTTGCATTTTGGTTGCATAAAACCAATTGGTATCGCTTACGTTGCAGGTCAATTACCTGCACTGGCTATGCGCGTGTTTGGCGAAGTGCGGCGTCAGCACATTCGCATTAATAAGTAGGTTGGCCCNATTTGCATTTAAATCCTCTGGCGATGTTTGTAGAAATTTCTCGGCATTCTGTTCTTCTTGTACAATACCGCTAGTGAAAGACTCATCGGATTTTGAGGTATGGCCTCATATTCTCGTATATTTATTTCCATATCCAAATCAGAGCTCTGTGGCACATGTTCGATATCACAGCTCTCATGGGAATCAATATTTGCACTGCATAAAATACTCACAATACTAAAATTTGTTAAATATAAGTAAGTCAAACACAATTTGTACTATATTTTAACCTTAATCTGAAATCATTCTCTGGACTGAATTATGTACATTAAAATTCATATATGAGCCGTTCAGTGCACAAATTGATTAACTCCATCAACAAAAACTTGGGCGATGCGATCAAATAATGTAACTTAACGAACACGCGGATGCGTGCTCGAAAAAATTAAAGTTGGGGGCCGCCCCGCGGCCCCAGGTTTCCCTAAGGATAGAAATGAAAAGCAAGATTAGCAGTACAAGTGTATATTTACCATTGAGCTCCCAAATAGTAATGAATACAAAATATTACTTGAAGCTATCGCTAAGTATCTAAACGGCCCGAATTAATTGATTAGTTGCTGACGCTGCGCTTCCCACGATTTGCATTTTGGTTGCATAAAACCAATTGGTATCGCTTACGTTGCAGGTCAATTACCTGCACTGGCTATGCGCGTGTTTGGCGAAGTGCGGCGTCAGCACATTCGCATTAATAAGTAGGTTGGCCCCCTTGTTAACTACCCCCCTTTAAACATCTGCGTCCCGCAGATGAATCGATTTTTGAAGAGGATCTTTGGTGTGGGTCGTTGGCTGATCCTGATCTGTTGCTTGATTTAGCCTAGGAAAGTTGATTGTAGTCGTAATTTTTTTCCAGATGATGTAGCACACGGCTGCCAGGATTGTCAAGGCATTAGCGTCACAAATTAAGGAGAAGTGAAAATTATTGCCAAGTTGCTTTAGATGGTAAATATTTTCTATGCTGAGCCCGTGGATGTACTCCAGATTTAAATTCAGCCCATCACTTGTAACGTTAACCAAAGCGGGTGGCAAAGCCTGCACTGTGCGTACTGATCTGCTGGTGAACGTTTGATTTCCCACCAGGACCGTTTCATTATTTAGTAAAATAACGTATGTTCCGTTGAGGACCGCGGAGTAGTTCCTCCCCTTCAATGGTCCTTGAAAGTTTGTAGTAAATATTGTTGCATCCGAATTGTGATCTCCTGTTCACCCAGTTATAACTCGAGCGTGCGCGTGGCGGTAGCGGTGGCCTCTGTGTTGATAAAATATTCGTTGGGACAACGACTCTGTTCATTGAGCCTGTGTGAACTATCGTATTCCGCAACGTTAAATTCTGAATGTCCAGGCAAGCTGAGTAACTTCTGGCAATGTTTTTGGTTTTTGTACGATGAGCATGCGGGACAACTCAGGACTCAAACCCCGGATGAATACATCTAGAGCTCTGTTTCGATATGTTTCCACAAGGACTGATACTGTCTCTTGTGAGTAATCGTCACACTTAATTTTGTTTACAATAAGCGACAGTTGGTGGTTAACAGTTGCGTAGAGATTCATCCAATTTCGAATTCCCTTGAGCTAACTGATTAAGTTGATGTTCGAGGGTTCGAATATCCCTCTATGCGGCGTAGTGAAGCGAAAGGACTTTTTTATCTCTGTCCAGTCACTCTCAAAAACGTTATACGCAACCAAGGCTGCATCCGCTACCACCCCGAATTTTTTGCCTTACATGCTGAAGGATTGCGCGATACAAAGGCTTTTCTTTGACCACTTCGTAATCAGTCAAAATGCCCTCGACGTTGTGAACCCACGAGATGTATTGATAAGGACTACCCTCAAAAACTTGCAGCTCCTTTACACAATCAGGGAGTCTGCCAATGTCCCTCAAGTCCTGCTCCGATAGTGGTGTTCGCACGGCTGCCGGCACCCCTTGCGGCTGCGTTCTGATGCTGGCCTGTTCTACGCTACCTAACCGTCCATCAATCCTGCCCAGATTTTGGTCCAGAATTGCGCTATTAGACTCAATCCTTCCTAGCCTAGATTCCAGAGCGACACCGTTGCTTTCGATACCACTAAGTCGTACCTCAAGCCTCCTAATCTGCTCGAGAAGAGCATTAACACCCCCATTGAGCTCATTAACTTTGGTTGTTAAGGCGTCCATTTCAATACAATAGTAAAGTTTTCCTTTAATTAATTATTTTTAACAGAATCAAGGCACGGGATACGCACTAACTATTTTTATAGCACAGTACGATAATGCAATCAAATTTTTCCTATTTGGCACACAGTGGCTCTTTAAGTTTATATTTATTTTATATGCGTT
>NW_016159229.1:41937-73457 GCF_001687245.7 Rhagoletis zephyria | reverse complement strand
TTTTTTTTGTTTGGTATTATTTTTCTTCTTTTTTGTTGTTGCTTGAGGTTACCGCTCTTTTCTTACACTTTGACAGTTTCCTGCAAAAGAACAAGAAAAGAACCGTAAATAGGTTTGTGAAACTTTTACCGTGTTCTGATGTGAACGGCGACATGTACCAGGTTGGCGTTTCACAGTACATTAGTCTTTAAATGCTTTTAGTTCTGGTCAAGGAAGGGCTGTGTAATCCGTTTTAGTCGTCAACAATCAGATTGAAGGCAACCTACTAAGGCACAGCTTGCTCCACAACATAATCTTGGACCTATCGCAATCTCCAGTGTGTTCTGATGTGTACGCTGGAAGTGCCATCGAAATCAAGGAGTGGCTGCCGTGTTCTTATGTGAACGACAACGTGCACCCAAAACGGGCGTACCTAGACTAAGACTGGTGGCTATTGCAGGATCACAAAATATGTTAACCAATTGGCTTTGTGATGGTGGATTCCGGCCTAGGAGTATAGGGACGCGGATCCGCCTAGCCAATAAGATTGCGCAAGGATATCCAGTTCTGTGACTGTGGAGGCGTCAAAGGTTTTCACTTTCTCATTCTTTTGATATCGTTAAAATTTACATGTGTCGAAGATTTCACTTCCTTTCATTCTTTTGTTATAATATTTGATTTAAGTATGTACCTGAGGGTCTCCGGGGTCACAGGACATTTTACACTATTGTTATTCCTGTATCAGCCAACAATGACTGGCAGGAGAGGACGAAGTAATTTATAGTCTAAGCCTGAGGTGCATCGGGGTCACAGGACTTAGCAGTGTTGAATTAATTAACTTATTGCACTTATGAGCCTATTTCACAGCTTTATTTTTATTATTTAAGTTGTTTGACCTCTTCTAGGAAGAGGAGCTTTTATACTCTGGAGTGCCCCGTGGGGATCGCAGAGCTAAGCTAATATTATAAACCGGAAGGTGGTCCTGATGGACCGCGGTTTCGAAATATTTTGTTATGTGGATGTACAAGCCTTTTGTTATAATTTTAATTTTTTATTTCACTTTTGCACTAACACTTTGCCACTACCACTTTATCACATCACTTTCCATCACCTGCAGCAATCATTCGGAAAGGATTCCCACAATTAAGGGGATCCTTCCCGAAGGAGTCCCACGGTTAAGCAGGCTCCTCACAAGGACCCACATTTCAGTGGGTCCCTGCTCGGGCGCCACTTAACGAACACGCGGATGCGTGCTCGAAAAACTTAAAGTTGGAGGCCGCCCCGCGGCCCCAGGTTTCCCTAAGGATAGAAATGAAAAGCAAGATTAGCAGTACAAGTGTATATTTACCATTGAGCTCCCAAATAATAATGAATACAAAATATTACTTAAAGCTATCGCTAAGTATCTAAACGGCCCGAATTAATTGATTAGTTGCTGACGCTGCGCTTCCCACGATTTGCATTTTGGTTGCATAAAACCAATTGGTATCGCTTACGTTGCAGGTCAATTACTTGCACTGGCTATGCGCGTGTTTGGCGAAGTGCGACGTCAGCACATTCGCATTAGTAGGTAGGTTGGCCCCCTTGTTAACTTGTATATTATTTTTTAAAATTCCATTTATATTACCAAATCAAATAAATAATGTTTTTATAAATATTATTTGCTATTATATGTTATACAAAGTTATTATAAACGTAATAAATTATTGGCGTTATTCGTAAAAAATAAAGTAGCTTTAAAACAGGGTTATAAACTGGAAAATGTATGAAAACTTCATTTTATAAAGCTCTTTAAACCTGCTTTATTGTTTATGAATAAGGCCATATGTCTATACCAGGTTCTTTGCCACTTAAATTTAAAATTTTTNTACATAAGCTTAAAATCCGCACAACTTTGCGAACATTTGGAGAAAATTATGAATTCGCAAAAGTAAACAATCGAAGGGAACATGGAATGACCCTTAAACAAAAATAAGTGCCAAGTGTATGTCCGCAGTCCAGCAGTCATCCCGTTTCCAACATACTTCGGACAACAACAAAAGAGAGGTGCAGTGATATACATATGTACATATATATTTATGTAAATGCATATCGTCGTTTAAAATACAAAACCGCGTATCGTGGTTATGCAAAACTTCGTAACTGACATTTGTGCCAAAAATAAGATTTGCGCACTGGAACATCAAACCTTATCCGTTTATACCCAAATATCGATATTTAGATATAAAAGGTAGAAATAATTGGTAATAAAAGAGAGAACCGTGTTGAAAAAAGACAGGTTTTTATCCCTCCTATATAATTTTGGCAACCTGATATATGGGGCTTTGCATTCTCTTGATACGCGGTTTTCTACTTTAAACGACGATATACTTACTGTTCGTCTTCCTATGTGTGGTTCTTCGTGGATTTTTATTTTAATACATTTCGGTAGCTTAGAGTGAAACGTTGCTAAGTCCACTTTTACGAATTTTACAAACAGGAAAATAAATAACCAAATTATTTACGCCAGCACGTCTCACGGAGTGGAGCGCTCAGACGTAAAGTAATAAAAAGTAAAAAAAACAACTCGATTTTAGTGTTGAGTATATAGTAGGTCTTACAAATTTATTTGCAATAGCCTGTGAAAATACAACACAATATTGTCTTGTTGATTTTACCTTGATGTGATTTTACCTTGATGTGAGCGTGGTAGCTGGTGATCGGTTGGAATTCCTCAGGGAAGTGACTATGTTAAATTGAAATAAGATCCGTTTAACCCGCCGAACAATGACTTTTCGTTCAGTTTCTCCTCAAATCAGTTATTGAACGGCAGATAAATTGGACGCGTATGCGTATTAGAGAGTATAACTTTAATTTGTATAGATACACGCGCATATGTATATGTATATATATACGTGTATGTGCATACGGTCTATATTACCGCTCATTAGGGTGGTGCGCTATATTTAGCCCGGAGGCCTAAACATACCGGTCCCTTGCGGTGGGCAACCTCAGTAATCGATTTAGACGCCCATCTATCATGCCACATGGGAAAATACAATTTTTATTTTTTATATATTTTTTTTCTATATAACCTAATCTAACAATGTGACAGGTTGTATTACGATCCTCGTTCGCCACGTCCACTGTTTCACCGCCGTCCCTAAACTGCCAATAAATAGACAGGGGTTAATTAAAATGACGTGGTTTTAAATTTCAATGCACTTTATTACCATGAAATCATGAATTTATAAACAGAGGCGTAGTCTTGCCATTTGGGTTATAATTTATTATTTTTGAAGAGCTCCGGGCACAACTAAGCCGAAGACAGTGGGTTGGGCCAATAGCCCACTAATCGTAGATGGAGCGGAGCCACTCATCATTATTTGGGCGTAACCCAAAGTCAACCGGATTGGTGAGGCCCGATAGAAATAGGGATCGGCCAACCGCAAGAATTGGAATGGCGCGGCGACCGTGGGGGCGATACTCGACGGCGGACTGAGTCGGTTGTGTCGCGGTATTATTATTGCTTGGGTAATTATTCTCTCCGTAGCGCCATACTTCCCTCGTAGGACGAGCGAACACCTTTTTTGTCGCCCTGAGCGGCTTCGTTCGAATTCCAGATCACGGGCCAAATCTGCGTCTATAATGCTGTTAGGCGCGCAAGAGTCTACTAGAGCTCGAACGAGGTGGAGGCCGCCACTCGACTCTATCCGCACGATTGCTGTCGGTGCAATCGGTTCGAACGAACGCGTTATTGATTCCCTTGTTGTGCCGGCTAGTCGGCCCGTTCTAAAACCAGTCAGTCGTGCGTCCGGAAGAACGAGCGCTGATCTGTCCTCTCCTCGTAGTCGTTGGTTCCGACGATATTGGACTGATCTACCTTGCCCGCGCCGATACAAGCGGAAATAACGGGTTTCCGCGCCGCCCCGTCGCTGACCATTAAACCGTCGGGGCGGTTGGAAGGTTTCCGAGCCGCCTGTGCGTAGTATTTGGGGCTGGCCAGGTGGTCCGAACCGACTAGGTCCGCAGCCAATCTGCCTGGGCGGTCGAAAAAAACTGGTTTCCGAGCCGCGCATTCGCCAGTCGTTCTGTGGTGGTTGTCGGAAAGTACGAATTTCCGAGCTGCAAGTCTCTTCAGAGGGAACCATTACGTCGTCGACGACCGACTCGGCTATTCTTTCGTTTCGCTCTCTTTCTTGTTCTTCCACCTGCTGAGCCCATGATTTTGTCTGCTCGGTGACGTGAATCGACAATGCACCCTGTGAGCTGTCGTCTTCGTCGGTCTGACTACGAGCTACCTTTCTACGATCGTCACCGGTTTCAATATGCAGAGACGTATGGTGCTTCTCACGACATCTGTGGCATCGGTCAGTGCTGCTGCAGATCTCCAACCGGTGGAATGGTGACAGGCAATTCGGGCAGTAGCGGTGTATGAGCACTTCTCGTAGCCTTTCTTCTGCCGACTTGCTGCGGTAAATTGGGCAGAGTCGCACCCCATGGTTTTTGTTGCATAATCGGCAAGCGATCGCGAATTCTTCAGAGTGCATCTCAGTCTTTGTGCGTAATACCGTGAATCGGGTCATTCTGCAATGTGAGCCACTTTGAATGGGCAACGTTCAATTTCTTGAACAGTCATAGTTGGGTGGCAAGTGGTGGTTCCCTAGCTATTTTACTATTTGAGGAAATTTTTTATTTTAATTATATTTGTATAATATTGGCTGCGTGTGGTTGTGACATTATTTATGTAAATTTTGGAGAGTTCGTTTGATTGTGGAATTGTTGGCGTTGCGTTCAGATAACCGGTAGATGGCACTGTTGCCTTGTATCTGTGGCAACACTTGCCACCCTCTGTCGGAATTGTACAGCAACGCATTACATGCATCTGGCATTGCTACGATATCAACTCCTGACAGAACAGCTGATAGATTTCACAATCTTTTTGTATTAACGACTGCTTCACATCGAACATCTTGAATTATAATTATATCTTAGATTAGAAATAAAGAGAAAGTTTTGTAGTTGTACTGGTGAGTCTTTTATTGAACCAGTAGACTAAAGTGGTGACCCCGACGTTCAGGATTCAACCACACATGCACAACGGACGATATTTTCTACGTTCTTCGAATAATCCCCACGCAGAAAGAGAAGAGTTTTAAAACGCAGAAAATATGACAGCAACAGAGAATAGCCTCACTGAAGAACTCTGTGAGTTGAAGGAGCAACTCAGGCTACTGCAGGTGGCACCGCTGACGGAACAAGCAACTTACTCGCAACAGCACGTACAAGTGAACATTCCGAAATTTAACAAGGCAAATCCAGACTTTTGGTTTGCACAATCGGAACGTCTATTTACTTTGAACAATGTCGTGGCAGATGATCGTAAGTTCGACTTAGTGTCGGTGCTTCTTGAGGCTGACATTGCCCGTGCCGTCGAAGATCTACTATTAAAGCCACCTACAAGCGACAAATACAACGTATTGAAGCAAAGATTACTTGACAAATTCGCGGAGTCAAACGACTCTAAACTCAGAAGACTATTGCATGGCGGCGACATGACGGGTAAAAAGCCTACAGAAATTTTAGCACATATGCGTCGTCTAGCTCCGTCTACAGGCTGTGAAAGTATTTTACGTACGTTGTTTATAGCTGAGCTACCTAAAAATATACGTCCGCTCATATCTGTATGGGAGGATAAAGATCTAGATAAATTGACAAAAATGGCAGATAAAATTCTGGAAACCAGTGATACGGACTCTGCATATGCAATGTCAGCAGTAGTGTCACTGCCGGAGCAGAAAAGGCAAGAGGTAGATGCAATAAACAGCCAAAAACTCGACGTAACAGATGTTGCGTTAACACTGCGCTCACTCTCTGAGAAAGTCGACAAGCTAAGTGAGGAGGTGCGTTACTGCAGAAAAAGTACATTTTCTCGTTCACAGAATGGGAATGAGGGAAGTGACAAGAAGTCACTTTGTTATTATCACACCAAGTTCGGCGATAATGCACGTAAATGCCAACCAAATTGTAAGTGTTTCCAACAGTTAAACTAAACCTGCTGCCGTTGAACTCCGATGGTAAGAGTGTCTTCGCCGATAATACCGGTAGACTTCACACGGTATGTCACTACATCAAAACATCCGGCGCACCAGTGGCAGAAAGGCCACGGCGTTTAATGGGCGAAAAGCGTTCATCGGCGAAGGCTCAAATCGATCTGCTTATTGATGATGGAATTTGTCGTCCCTCTAAAAGTCCATGGGCTAGCCCTCTGCATATGGTAGCAAAAAAGAATGGGGGCTGGCGAGCGTGTGGCGACTACCGAAAGCTTAATTCCATTACCGTACCTGATCGCTACCCAATTCCCCATACCCACGATTTCGCTGATCGTTTGCACAACAAAACTATGTTTACAACTTCGGATCTAGAACGGGCATATTATCAAATCCCAATGGCTCAGGAGGACATTGAAAAGACGGCTGTATGCACACCCTTCGGTCTAATCGATTTTTTTTATATGCCGTTTGGGCTTAAAAATGCGACACAAACATTCCAGCGGTTCATGGATCAGATTTTCCGTGGAGTTGACTATGTGTTTTGTTATATAGAGGACATTCTAATAATCTCGGAATCAGCAGAGAAACATAACCAGCACATTCAGAACGTCTTACAGATTTTGAAGACACACGGTCTCAACGTCAACGCTAACAAGTGTCAGTTTAAGAAAACCGAAGTTCAGTTTTTAAGCTATACAGTCAGCAGCAAGGGCATTGAAGCGCCCAAAGATCGGGTAAGTGCAATTTTAAGTTATCCAAACCCGCAAACGATCTGTGAATTAGGCCGGTTTCTGGGAATTTTAAATTATTATCGTCGTTGCATATCGCATGCATCACACATACAAGCTCCGCTGAACGATTTAACGCGGAATATGAAAAAAATGACAAACGACCTGTTCCGTGGACTCCGGCTGCTAACAAAGCATTTGTCGATTGCAAGAATAGCCTAGCTAATGCAGCGGTCCTTAGTCATCCTAATCCAAATGCAGATCTTAGCCTTACGTCTGACGCATCGGACACAGCCATTGGAGCCGTGCTAGAGCAGCGTAATAGTGGCACATGGGATCCTCTCGGTTTTTTTTCAAAGAAACTAAGCCCAACCGAACGTAACTATAGCACTTATGACAGAGAGTTGTTGGCGGTTTACGAAGCAATTAAATATTTTAAGCACATGATAGAGGCGAGAACGTTTGTGATTAAAACTGATCACAAGCCACTCATATACGCTTTTGCTCAAAGACCGGGAAAAGCTTCGCCACGCCAGCTGCGACATTTAGACTATATCTCTCAGTTTTCTACGTCTATCATGCACGTGTGCGGCAATGACAATGTGGTAGTGGATGCTCTTTCGAGATTAAACGCTATATCCATGCCAACTTCTGTCGATACAAAAGACATCGAGGCGGCTCAAGCAGGGGATGAGGAAATGTCAACAATTTTAAATGGAGAGACATCCCTACATCTACAAATTATACAGGAAAATGGCGCCCTGATATACTGCGATGTGTCGAATGGTAACGTGCGTCCATATGTGCCTCAACCTCTACGGTACAAAGTGTTTTCAAACGTACATGGCTTCTCTCATCCTAGCGGCAGAGCTACACTCAAACAAATTTGTCGTAAATTTGTTTGGCCTTCCATGCGAAACGACATTATCGAGTGGTCACGGAATTGTTTATCATGCCAAAGGGCAAAAATTCATAAACACAACACCGTAGTAGCAGAGAAGATCAACGTTCCTGATCACAGATTTGAACATATCCATCTAGACATTGTAGTGATGCCCTTGGTCAATGGCTATAGATACTGTTTAACAATGATTGACCGGTTTTTTCGTTGGCCGGAGGCGGTACCCTTGAAAGATATGACGGCGGAGACTGTATGTATGGCACTTTGGACTCATTGGATAGCGCGCTTCGGCTGCCCTAAAATCATTACAACCGATCAGGGCTCCCCGTTTGAGTCGTCACTTTTCAAATCACTGTCGAATGGGAAGCGAACATATTCACACCACCCCATACCACCCGCAACCCAATGGCATGGTAGAGCGGTGGCACAGATCGTTGAAAGCTGCGTTGATGTGCAGTCCGGAGACACAGTGGACAAAACTACTACCAACCGCCTTGCTCGGTCTTCGTACGTGTTTCAAGGAGGATCTTCAGGCTTCAGCTGCTGAGATGTTGTATGGTTGCACGCTTCGCCTCCCCAACGAATATTTTTTCGATATAGACACTCCATCTAATCCGGTAGAGGTCTTCAACAATGAATGTTCGCACGTATTTGTCAGAACTGACAGCCTTAAGCAACCATTAGAACCGCCATATTCAGGACCATTTCAGATTGTTGCCAAGCCTTCGGACAGGGTTTTCGTTGTACGTATCAATGGTAAGGATACGGCGCTATCAATTGACAGACTGAAGCCAGCATTTGTAACAAAATATGATCCCAATCCTGCCGAGGATCAGTCCTCACAGCTCATATCTTCGAAAATGCGACTTATTAGAGGCAACAGCGGTCCTAATTTTGAAACCCTTTGGTTTTTCTAGGAGGGGAGTACTGTGGCAACATTTGCCACCCTCTGTCGGAATTGTACAGCAACGCATTACATGCATCTGGCATTGCTACGATATCAACTTCTGACAGAACAGCTGATTGATTTCACAATCTTTTTGTATTAACGACTGCTTCATATCGAACATCTTGAATTATAATTATATCTTAGCTTAGAAATAAAGAGAAAGTTTTGTAGTTGTACTGGTGAGTCTTTTATTGAACCAGTAGACTAAATATCTCCCCAGCAGGGTTAGAACCACGGTACGTTCGTAGCAGATTTAGTACCTTTTGTCGGGAAAATTAATTCTTACTAGACATTTTGCCTTAATTGCCCTTTCTTCGATATGCCTTCGACAATAATAAAGGTGGGTTTACTACTAATCTGAAATACGAAAAAAAGCTAAAGCATGAAACGAAGAATTACGCCAATTTTTTTTTTAATAATTGGATATCCATTCATTTATATGATCTGTACTGTAAACAGTATTTTAATTTGTTACCAGTTTTCGCACCCTTTACTACGGTGTACAAATAAGTTCTAACCCTGCTCGCCAATTCCATTTTAATCGTATGTATGAAGTACATATGAGAATATCGTATATGTGTATGTACATGAGAAGATGTCACGCTGAATTTATTTGTGGAAGGTGTCCGTATGGGACTTTACTGCGATGAGCAGTGTTGCCAGAACTCTTTGGACGAACCGTCTAAATTGGCAAATAAAACCGGCTAAAAACGGCTAAAATGTTTCAACTAAATTTCACATGTTTTGTTTAAATAAATCACGAGTAAAAAGACTATTTCTTGGAGAGAAGTTACAAATTCGAGCCGGAAAATATTTTGCCAGCAAGAATTTGCAATTAGGCACATAGTTGGATTTTTTGTCGACGATAATTTGAATAAACAAGTTCGTTAAATTTAAAAATTTACAAACTAGAGCGATTTTAAAATGAAAAATGTAAGTTAATACTTCTTTACTTAATTAATTTAGTTAATTCCAATGATTTGAAAGGTATTCGGCAAAAAAAAACTGTATTCTTAATCGGAATGCAATCTCAACCAGAGTCGATATAGTAAACCCGACAAAGAAATTGAAGCGTATGTTGAAGAAAGTCGGACTGACAAGATATATACACGTAGATCCTGTTTTTTGCCCCCCAGAAAGAATTTTAAAAATTCTATACAAATTTCTTTTGTTTGAAATGCAACCGTGGACACTAGCTGGCAGAAAAACTTGCAAATTTGCGTTCGTACAGAAAATTGCAAGTTTCTCTACATGAGAGAGAATTTGGGAGCATTTTTTCTTACTTTCTGATATTTTGAGTGATAATTCTCGCTGGATTTTCGACGAACAAACCTATTGTCTTCCCTACAAGGCCTTTTCAGACTGATCGATTCTCAATATACTCAAATAGAAACCAATACACATAAAAAACGCTGTAAAAATTTCCCTTCTATTTTAAGGCAGTAAAACAACGACCTTAAGTTAACATCAACCGAGGCCATTTGTTGACAAGGGATGCAAAATTACAGTTACACAGAAGAACTGGTCAGATTTTTCAGAAATCCCTGCAATTCTGATGTAAAATATGATGCCGAAAGACTGCAGATCTCCCATTTAGATGACCGGTCATATGACCGGCAGATGTCTCGTAGGATTCCCAGAGAGTTTTGCTTTACATAGAAATTTGTGCTCTTTTATTTTCATTTTGACTCACTTCAGTGTTGGTTCCTTTAATTCAAGCTGGCATTCGGTTTTTGGAATTTAAATAAGTTCTCTGCAAAAAAAGTTTGTTTAAAAAATACATATGTGTACATAGTGCTTGAAAATATCAATCTTTCCCTTACCTTAAACCTTTGGGAGTGGGCAAAAATGTTGTTTTGTAATTTAGGCAGAATTGAATATGCGCTATCTGGGAAGACAATATCTACATGTAATATTTATTCTGTTTGTTGGCACTATATCCAAACACAAACGCATCTTAAGTGTCTTAACAGTGAAACAATTTCTTATTTTCTAAGTTTGCGTATAAAACTTCACACTTAAAATTAAGACATTTATAACAAACATTTTATGAAGAAAATCCCTTCTTCGTTTAAAATAAAAATAAGCGAAATCGGCCCAATTTAATACAACCCTGCCTGACATGAAAATTTTCTCCACGATAAGTAGCCATTTCTAACAGATTTTGGGTCGCTTAGTCAAAAATAGAAACATAAAATTTAAGAAAACAAGGCAAATAGCAAAATCGGCTAAAAACGGCTAACAAATCGGCTGCCGGCTAAATCGAAATTTCTCCGGCTGTTTGCTATCGCAACCGGCTAAATCTAGCCGGAAAATGGGTTAAATGGCAACACTGGCGGTGAGTTGATTCGAAATCGCTTTAATTTTGGAGATAAATTTCGCATTGAATATGAACTACGCTAATATCGTAAATTGACGTTAGCGATGTTTTCGGTAGCGTACTCCGCCCCCGAAAATGAGTGCTGTCTTGGATGGGTAGTGACTTGGCTTCAAACGGAAACAAGTTCACTCCGATTAAAAACGTAAATTGTGGAATGGGACTTTCTATGAGTTGCAATCAAAACCATTGAAAAGCAAGTTGAGTAGTTATTTTTCAAAGAGTGTAATACGTTTCCATTGTAATGTGCATGTTTCCATGCGAAAAATCTTATCTCCATCCATTATCGCGAGCAATAGATGGCGTTGAGGAGTATGTGGTTGCGGCTTTTGGCGGAGACTTTTAATTGACTCATTGATATGTCTACGCGCACCACACTTTTTCCATTTCGTGAATGGCAAAATTGTCATTCTGAAAATTCTAGCATGATGCCGTAGTAAGGGGTGAGTTGTAAAATAGTAATTAGTGCGGATTTCATTAATATTTTCGTCTCTATACAGGTTCATACAAATGCGGAAATTATCATCTACTATAAAGGCCACTCACCATCTATTTTACATTATATAATTCAACTGTAATCACAACGCTTGAAAAACTTGTAGAGGGCAAACTGCTCCAGCAGAAACTTAATACAGAATCTCGGCATAAATGAAGTTGGGCTCCAAACTCAAATAAAAAAAAAGGAATCGATAGAGATGATTGAGGTGAGTATAACGGTATACTTCTTTTTTTGGGCAAACAACAACAACAAGAATTATCAAAGGTTAAAGTTCAAAATAAGCAATTTTTGAAATCAAGATTTCTCAAAAACGATTTTAAAAATTTTGATCTCATTTAATAGGAAATTTGATTCCCTTTAATTTGGTATACGTACTTTATATATATATGTTGTATAGTTCTTACAAAAATTGAATTAATGTAAAATAATTATAAAAAAAAGCTTACAAACCCTAAGTGCGGCCGACGCCGCCTACGCAGAAAGGTGTTCTCTGCAAAAGGTGTTCAGTGCCTTTTCTTCGCAACACAGAAAGATAATTTTACGTTGTGAGCAGTGTTGCCATTTTAGCCGTTTTCCGGCTACTTTTGCGATAGCAAACAGCCGGAGAAAATTCGGTTTAGCCGGCAGCCGATTTGTTAGCCGTTTTGCAAAAAAAAATTGGCGTTTTTAGCCGAATTTCCTATTTGCTATTCGCCTCTTTTATTAAAATTCAAGTATACAAGTTTTTTTTTTACAAATTTACATCCCTATTCTGTTGCCCTCACAAAAATCACCACACTCACTATTGTGAGGTTTCTGACTATTGTGAGGTTATCCCTATGCTGGCGTAAATTCGAAAGCTCACACGCTCACAATTGTGAGAAAATTTATGATGTACGAATGAGACCCTCACAAGAGAAAAACAGCCGATTTTTATTGAGCAAATGTTTTGTTAATTTTCGTTCGCTATCAGTGTCTGTGTTATTTTTTATTTTTTTAACTAAAAGTATATTCAGTAATGGCAGAGTCCTGCTTTGTTATTTTTTTTTTTGATTTCGCCTAGAAAATAAATAAACTCAGTAATTATCAAAAAAATAAACAAATTGCAAAAATATTTACTTTTCCTGTTGTTCAGCATCCATTTTTTGTATTTATTTTATTTACGAAACAGCTGTTAGACAGCAAAATGCTTTTCACCTCGTGTGGTGATTTGGTTGAACTTTTTTCTTATGAGGTGTGGGCAAGAATAACCTCACAAAATAGACCTCACAAGAAATCTCACAAATTTTTGCTCACAACTCGGTTGTGAGGTTTTATTAGGATAGGGCTGTTAGTCATCCAAAATGTATTAGGAATGGTTAGTTTTATCTCTGAGAAAATTTTCATGTCGGACTGTGTATATAAAATTGAAAAACAATCAGATAGTGAGCCGATTTCAATGTTTTTTGTTTTAAGCTAGTGACCCAAATATATATAAACTGGGACGCCTCATTTTAGCTGATTAAAAAGTTACAAATTTTGCTGAAATTTTGCAGAATTTTCATAATTTTTACACAAAGTGTGAAATCCGTTTGTAGTATATGTTGTTGGTTAAGTAATGAGCTACATATTCATAAAAAATAATAAACATTTAATAAACTAACACATGATGTCACTGCTGACCTTGCATAACGCTTGACAGAAGAATTTACTTTTAAATGAATGTCTTAAATTTAAGTGTGAAGTATTATTCGCAAACTTAGAAAATAACAAATTGTTTCACTGTTAGCTTAATACCATGTTCTGACCGACATCGAAACATGTTTTCGTTGGTAAAACTGGTTTTCGACCTAAAACTTGTGTTTTCGTCCATGTATAATCTGCCAAACGAAAACTAGTTCACGTTCCACTCATTCCAATCGGTGTCTGCACTAGTTTTTTTCGATTATTTATCGAAGTGGAAGTCATATATTATCATCTTTAATACGTTAATTCCAGTTTTGTTGTTAATTGGCTGGCCAAAATAAAGTAAGCATGGAATTAAAAGGTTGTTAATGAAAAGAAATTGAAGGAAAAGTATTTTGGTTTTGTTTTTGTGTAGCAAAACTGTAAACAAAGGATGAAAGAAATGTCAACGAAAACACCAACAGTCGGTGTGAACAGCTTTCAGCCCACAATCCCAAAACACGTTTTCAAAGTGTGTTCGTTGTCGGTCAGAACATGGTATAACACGTGTTTCTGTTTGGATATAGTGCTAACAGATATAATAAATATTACAGGTAATGTGTTCTCAGATAGCGCATATTCAATTCTGCCTTAATTACGAAACATCATAGTTGCCTACGCTTAAAGGTTTAAGGTAAGGGAAAAATTTATATTTTCAAGCACTATATACACATATGTATTTTTTTAAACAAATTTTTTTGCTGAGAACTTATTTAAATTCTAAAAACCGAACGCCAACTTGAATTAAAAAACCAACACTGAAATGCGTCAAAATGAAAACAAAAGCAAAACTCTCTGGGAAGACAATAGGTTTGTTCTTCGAAAATCCAGCGAGAATTATCACTGAAAATATCAGATAGTAAGAAAAAATGCTCCCAAATTCTCTATCAAGTAGATAAACTTGTAAATTCCTGCAAATTTCCGTTCGTGCAGAAATTTGAAAGTTTATCTACTTGATAGAGAATTTGGGAGCATTTTTTCTTACTAGCCAGCTAGGGTCCACGGTAGCATTTCAAACATAATAAATTTGTATAGAATTTTTAAAATTCTTTCAGAGGGCAAAAAACAGGATCTACATGTATATTTCTTGTTAATCCGACTTTCTTCAACATACGTTTCAATTTCTTTGTCGTAGTAACTGTCTGGTTTCCTAAATCGACTCAGGTTGCAATTGCATTTCGATTACGATTACAGTTTTTATCAGCCGAGTACCTTTCAAATCATTGGAATTAACTAAACTAATTAAGTAAGCAAGTATTTGCTTACATTTTTTATTTTAAAATCGCTGAAGTTTGTACATTTTTAAATTTAATGAACTTGTTTGTTAAAATTATCGTCGACAAAAAATCCCACCATGTGCCACAATCATATGCTTTTCCTAATTGCAAATTCTTGCAAAATTTTTTCCAACTTCTCTCCAAGAACTAGTTAGTCTTTCTACCTGTGATTTATTTAAATAAAACATGTGAAATTTAGTTGAAACAGTTTAGCCGTTTTTAGCCGGCTTTTTCGCCAATTTAGCCGGTTGGTCCAAAAAGTTCTAGCAACACTGCTCCCAATACAAGCGCAATAATTTTGTATCAGTATGTGTGTACTCAACAAAACAGCTTGTGCACGCAAACCTTACAGCATGAAGTACAAACGTAAACTGATCGGCTGCTAGCGGCGCATAAGTTCGGGGGCGTCACATATACGACAAGTGTTGCCGTTTTAGCCCTTTGGTGGCTAGATTTAGCGACCACATACTTTTTTTGACCACATAAATTTAAAATTGCCTCTAGCCCTTTTTTAGCCCTTTGGCGAAATTATTTATACTTGGCATGAAGTTGTATACGCTTAATTTGATCTACTTTTTTCATTTATGTAAGAGATGAAGTTTTATACTAAGAAATACTGATATATATGTATGTTCCTTACGTTTTTATACATACATACTGTAAAAGTGGTAGTGCTGTTAACTTATCTATTAACGATTTAACTATAGTTCAAAATAGGTGAGTTTACGGCCCTCAATATGCCTAATTTGTTAAATGGCCTATCAAGTCGATTGACCGTGTATGTTCTTGTGGTGTGATTGTACCAGGTGCTATTGCGACTTCAAAAACTATTTGAAAATTTTATGATTGTACCGGCATACTGGTGTCGTGAGTTGTGGAATTAGCTCAATTTTCTAAGTAAAAAGTAGTTTGGCGGAAATTTCTTGCACTATATGAGTCAAAGCCGTGTTTGTGGAAGATCCAGATATTGCAGTTGTGAATTAAAAAAAAAAAAAACAATGTTTAACAAAATCGTAGAAAAATTATGATATATCGGCTCTAATCATTTCGATCTTTTCTCGAACTCATTTTTAAAGAAATAAATATTGTACCAGCATGCTGGTAAGTTAAATGATTCGAGCCTTATGGTACAGTCACTTCATGGATCCAGCAAGCTGGTGTCGTATATTTCCCCTTTTATACAAAAAGGGTTTTGGGTGGATAAAATATTTGCTTTTTTCCAGAGTTCATTGTTTTTCTATACCATTACTTATTGAAAATGTTTGCGTGTATACTTATAACCATATCGATGGCTGAGAGGAAGATCGACCTATCTCGGCAGCCAGTTCGAAAGCGCTCTATCTCAAAAAACTTTTCAAGAACGCCCTATTTCAGAATTTAATTGAAAAACACCCCATCTCAAAATTCGGTTCAAAAACGCCCTATCTCACTTCAAAATGTATTGAAAATATGCTGATATAGGGCGTTTTTGAATCGGCAGCTGAGATAGGGCGTTTTTGAAACAAATTCTGAAATAGGGAGTTCTTGAAAAGTTTTTTGAGATAGAGCGTTTTCGAACTGGCTGCCGAGATAGGTCGATCTTCCACTCAGCCATCGATATGTATATGTAGTAAAAAATTTTAGCTACCATTTTTAGCCACAACGACCTTTTTTAGCTCTTCTTTAGCCCTTTTTTTTAAAGGAATTTGGCTACCACTAAAAATTATTCGCGGCAACACTGTTCGAAAATAGTGATTTCCTCACCTCGCATTGAAGAAGCTATGTTGGCCATGGAATATGGTGCTTATCACGGTTTGTTTTGGTAAGTGATGGAAATACTAAGTTTTCTATTTATATGTGTATGTGACTACTTGACGCACCACTTATGAGTAGCACGGAAATTAATAGAAATGTTGTTGAGACATCTTAATGTATACCGGTGTCGGCAACTGATCGACCGGATTGCATCAATCAACTCGCCCGAGAATTGGAGCTCAGCGAGGTTCTTGCGCATGAAATGATGCGAATGATTGCGGTTGGACCAAGAATTGCTTGTAGAGTATTATGGTTGATATCGGTGAAATACACCCAATTTGATGTATAAAAATTAAATTAGTATGCTTGTTTATGTAACAAATACTTAGATTGTAATAATAAATTAACAATTTTGGGTGTTCATTTAACCAAAAGGCTTGCAAATACGGTTGCCATACGTACTGATTTTATCAGTACAGTACTGATTTTTCAACTCTTGTACTGATTTTATTCATTTCTTCAATCAGTACGCTAATGTCCTGATTTTTCAAAATTTGTACTGATTTGTACTGAATTTTCAATTCAAACAAAAAACTTTAGGATTTTCTTAAGGTTTTTACATAAGGTTGTAACTTCCTTAAACTGTACTGTAAAAAGCAAGATGATAATTTAATTATAGTTGACATGTTTCAGATAATGTTTGATACAAGGAATGAAACCGATTTAAAATAACGTTCCGGTTTGGGTTTCGGTTTTGCCAAGTGTTTCGGTTTCGGTTTTGGTTTCGTTCTTCAAAATTTATTTCGGTTTTGGTTTCGGTTTCGTTCCGGTTTCGGTTTTTCACAGAAATTTTGTTGATATTATTTAAATCACAATGTCTTAAACGTTGAGGAAAGAAAATCGAAAATTACAGTTCACTGATAATATCAACACTAGGTTCTTTCCCTAACAATCCGGACCGGATTTGGTAATTAGAGAATAAGAGAAACATTTTCTTTCAAAACTGGAACAAAGTTCAGAAGTACGGAAACGCAAAAACCCACATTTCGTGCCCACAAGTCGAGAAACAGCTGATTCACGTTGTTCTTGTTTTTGTCACTTATACCATGTTCTGACCGACATCGGAAACATGTTTTCGTTGCTAAAACTGGCTTTCGACCTAAAACTTGTGTTTTCGTCCATATAAAATCTATTAAACGAAAACCAGTTTTCGCTGAAAACTACTTGAAAACTCACTTTCCACTCATTCCAATCGGTGTCTTCACTAGTTTTTTTTCGATTATTTATCGAAGTGGAAGTCATATTTTATCATCTTTAATACGCCATTTCGGATTTATTGTTAATTGCCTGGCCAAAGCAAAATAAGAATGAAAGTTAAAGGTTGTAAATGAAAAGAAAATGAAGGAAAAATGTTTTGGTTGTCGGTCAGAACATGGTATTAATGCAAACACTTGGAAATTGAATTTTGGTTTCACAAATTTGATTTTAAGTACATCGATTGAAAATACATCAACAGGCCATTCACTTTTCCTTAAAAGCACCAAGTAAATGCAGGCAACATGTAAACACAATACAGCTGATATGCACTTTGACACTTTATCTACTTTTACTCGGAGAAAATNTCGGGCTGTTTCGGGCAGGAAGAAGAATACACTTACGATCGAATACGCTCGAATTTTCGCTCTCTATTACCCATTTTGTTGAGTNCNGGCATGATTTCTGGGCTATTTTGGGCACACGCGGGATCTCGCATTGCGTACGGGAAAGAAACTACTTAAATATAATTAATCGATTATCGATTCACAACAACAAAGTCATCAGAAGATTTTTGCGAAAAGTTACCTTGCCATACTTATTTACTACTTAACAAGAATTTTAGCAAAATGTTGCTGATTTTGGTTAAATAAATCATTTATTTCAAAGAAATTTTTATTTATTATTTTTGTAAATTTCTGGAAACCGATTGAAACCTGTGATTGAAATGGTTTCGGTATCGTTCCTTTTCAGGTCAAGATAACGGTTACGGTTTCGGTTTCGGTTTTGAAAAACGAAACGGTTTTAAACGGTTACGGTTTCGGTTTGGGTTTCGGTTTCATTCCTTGGTTTGATATGCCTAAGAAATTAATTCAAAAAAAAATATCAATCCTTTTATGGGCATATCGCCGGGTCGTTACATACCAGATTTTAATATAAAAATCCATCTAAGATTTAACTGTCATCGGTGATGTTAATTCTGACCTTGTATCACGCTTGACAGAAGAATTTACTTTTACATTGCAAAGTCGGAATTAACACCAGTGACGACAAATAAGACCCAGATGGGTTCTAACATCACAAAGTTGCAGATAGAGGCTACTAAATATAAGCCCTCGATATTAGGCTTGTTCCACAAGCTACTTGTAGAAAAACTCGAGCAAAGTTCAAACTGTGACCGTATATCAAAGAAACTCTAAAACTTACTTGTGGAACGGTGCGTTCGTATATAAACGTATACCCTTATTATTGACAATATACAATACGAACATCCATATATACTTCATGGCGTACTTGGACCAAGATGCCAGGAAAGTCTGCCAATGGGCTTGTACCCAACCATATTCTGGGCGGAGGTCTTCACAATTGAAGTCTGTGTCCGCGAATTTTATCGTAGAAGGCAAATGAGGCCAGAATAAATATTATGTCAGATATTCACGAAGCGTTAGAAGCGTTAGAGTCCGTTAAAACGGCACCAAGTCTTGTGAACTCTTGAGCCACCTTGGAGCCCACAATAGCATACCGCTGTGGGGGGTTCAGGGACATGAATGGTTTGATGGCAACGAAAGGGCTGACTGTCTTGCAAAGAGTGGAGCCCAAATGCATTTGCATAGTTCCGAGCCTTTTTGCGGTACATCTAAAGGATACACTGCAGACCTACTTAGGAGTTAGCTGGGAATTGCTGCACACTGGCGGAAGTCGAAGCGAATAAGACAATCAAAGAGATTCATAAATTTTAAGGAGGAACTCCGAAAGATACCTTGAACTTTAAAATCTTACTGGCTACCTGAGAGCACACTGCAAGTTAACGTACCGATTGAATTAAAGGTTCTTTCTCTAGAGACTGACTGTAGGTTTTGTGGGCCGGTGAAGGAAATCCCAGAGTATATTCAGTGTTCCTGTCCACGAAGCAAGAATAGTAGATTGATGCCCCTTGGGGAAGGATTGTCTTCTCCATTTAAAATTTGGAACATGGCATCATCCAAAGTGCTGAACATTTTAAATAGCGTAATATTGGAGCGATTACAATTAGGATTTAGCAAAATATATCTTCTTAGGTCTCAACGCGGGTATCTCCGACGTAATAATAATAATATAGCTACTTGACACGAATAAAGACGCTTGGGTGTTTTGACGGCGAAAAAGGATGCGTGAAAAATATTTGCGAAAAAAGACGCGTAAACATGGATTCAACAACATTCCGGAAAAACTCTTTGGGGAATTCGTATACTCGCAAACATAGTTGACCGAGAAAATAAGTTTTCTTCGTCTTTCTTCCCCGTCAAAGAGGTTAATGCGTCTTTCTTTGCCCTCGCCTATGTTAAGAGTTCTTTTTCGCCGACATTTTTTTACGCGTCTTCTTTCGCTGTATCTAATGACGATATGTATGTATGTACAGTAAAATAAACCGTTATACACAGCTAATATGTTTTTATTGTACTGTGCTGTGTTTTAGTTTTACTAAATGTCATGTTAGCTATGTTTTTAATAAATTTGACATTGAAAAAAAAAATTAAAACTGAAAAACATGTTTGGTAGGTTTTGGTTGGTTATGGTAGGAAAAAACATGTGTCTGTGGCAACGCTGACTGAATATTAAAAGTAATTTTAAATTGAAAAATATAGAATTCTTTGACTATTTAAACACTGAAGATGGAAATGATCTCATTATTGCTATTCAAAAATGCCGTAAATATAATGACGTGTCATGTTAAAATGAATAAACCTTTTCTTATGAACTATATTTTATTTATATACCAAAATATTGTTAAAAACAACTACTCTGGCGTTTTGAAGTATTAATTGATACTTACATTCATAATTTTGCTTTGAATAAAAATGTTCTGAAAAGTACTGATTTTTTTACCATGAATAAGTCTAATGTACTGATTTCGCGCATAAAAAATCTGGCAACCTTACTTGCAAAGTTTGGGATGTTGAAAGGCGAAGAGGACTTGGGGAAGAAGTTGAAAATGAAATTTTTGGGGAATTTACATGAGGCGAGAGCGAGAAGATGTCTTCCAATCAGAAAGTGCCCTGGAGTGAGCGGCTCCAGGTCTGAGGGTTCGTTTGAAGAGGGACTTAATGGCCGCGAGTTGAGTCAAGACGCAATTCGGCATAAAAGAGTGCTGAACTCTTCGAACGTATATTTATGGTCGGATGCGACATTTTTAAAATGGGGTTTAAAACTCTTCACCCTGCCTCCCACAAACCCCCCATGTGAGGAGCTGCAGCGGGTATGAAATGCAACTTAGAGCTTGGTGGTTGTATTTCGATAGGGTACTATTGCGAGTGTCAGCTAAGAAAGCTTTAAATTCAGTTTTTAAAGATCGAGATGCTCCGACAAAATTAGTTCTATTGTCGGAGTTAACATTTTTTGGACACCCTCGTCTAGCAATGAATCTCGCGAAAGCTGCTAGAAAGGAAGCGGTACTCAAGTCACTGGTGGCTTCGAGGTGTATAGCCTTTGTCGAGAAGCAGACAAACAAACAAACGTATCCTTTTGAGATGCGACATCCTCTGCCCCGGTATGACTTGATGTTGAAAGGTCCGGAAAAATCCACACCGGTATTTGTGTATGCTCGCGAAAAAGTGGTACATTCTTCTGGAAGGATTCCCATAAGTTGGGTTTGCGACCTTTTATTGTGGATCGTACAGATCTTACAATTGTGTATGATGGACCGTATCATGTCTTTCACCCTCGGAATCCAATACTGCGCTCGGATGTGACGCAACATCAAGTGGTTTTCTCCGTGTAAGGAAACTTGATGGACAAACTAGACGAAGAGACGGGAGAACCTGCAACTATAGGGAAGAATGATAGGATGGCGTTGATTGTAGGACAAGTCGCGAGATGCGCCAAGACAACCACCCGCCCTCATAATGTCGTCTTTGTCGATGAACGGGTTAAGAGGCAGGACTTCACTTTTTCCGTCGATGGATTTTCCTAACTTTAACCGTATATATTTTTCGTTGTAATATTGCTTTTGGCAAACTTATATTAAGCGTTTAGTCGTTGCCTTAACTTCGTCGGCCGAAATTGAGCAAGACTCAGCCTTAAATGAAGATTTTGTTTTTGGATGTGTTCTTTGAGAAAATCTCACGGTATAATATATAACTCTCAAAGCCCGTGAAAAATCAGAAAATCTATCGAGAATGTCGTTACAGTCGTTTATCTTTGTTATTGCATGAACATGCACCCTTTTTTCTTCAATGGTTGTGCGTAGTCCAATTCTTGTGCTGGCCATTTTGAATTGTCTTCTTGTAACTAAGGAGGACCTTGCCACCACAAGAAGTTGTTGATGAGTTCGTTGGCCGTCAGTCCCCTGCTAGCCAGATCTGCCGAGTTAGACGTCGAGTCCACGTGACGCCAATTTTTGCTTTCTGCCTTCTCTACTATTTTTGTTATTCTGTGAGTGTTTGCGGCCTACTCTACATGGTTTCCACCGATGCGGCTTTTTGGCCGATGAGAAGGGTACGGGATATGGCAGATGCAAGTGGGACGCTGGATTTGTCTGGTGCGACCCAAGTATTCTTCGAGCTTGCTTCTCGTCTGTCGACTACGCTGGAGCGATTCCGGTACGTATGGCCAGTTTTTAGTGGATGGATCCAGGGCACACGAAGATCCACCGGGCTTTTAACAGCTGGAGTGGGAGCCCTTTTCAATAAAACTGCACTTGGTAAGAGTTGATAACTTCACGTTATAAATTCAGGTTTATTCTCTTTTTTTCGTGAAAGTTAGTATATATTCACAGGCTTTCGCTTATATGCATAAATTCACAAGAGTTCAGTAATTATATAGAAGTTAAAAATCTATGGCGTTTATATTTTGCGAAAATTCACGCGGTTTTTAACCGAGACAAGAGCGATGCAGTCGCAACCAAAAAATTATATGTATAAAAAATGTACGTCAGTGCTACTCGCTACTTTTGCTCGTAGCTTTCATTTGCTTACAAAGTGCTGACTTAGGGCTTCCAACTATGGCGGACATTGTGTACAATTTAAATGAGGTACAAATAATTCAGAATGAGTACAAAAATTCAGCTTCCAAAGTTTACATATATATGTAGTTAATATGTACTTCTATCTCTATACCATCTTCTGCATATGTGTGAAAATGACGTTGGACGCCTATAACGCTGCTCGTTTCAACATCGTGGCCGCCCTAGGCGCGTTCAGCGGCTAGAGCCTCTTTCAGCTCTTTCAGCGTTAGTATGGCATCCTGGACCAAAAGCTCGGTCACCTTTCCTCGATAGGTGGCGGTCTGCAGCCCCTGAGTAGTGTGGCGAACGGCTCGGCGAGGGACTATGGGTGGCGGGAGCGGCTGTCTGGCGGTATGACGAGCGGTTGATCGTACAATTCTGCTAGCTTGTCGACGTGGTGGCGTAGATGACCGGGAAGATGAAGACATCTGGCTAGAGCGATGTGGTCCGGAGGATGACGAGCGGCGATGCAGGAGCGAGTGGTGTCGTAGACCGCAAAACTTGTGTACGCGTGCGAGTATCCACCTTTGTTGCGGCAACGCG
The DNA here is from genome assembly GCF_001687245.7 of Rhagoletis zephyria. Lineage (NCBI taxonomy): Eukaryota > Metazoa > Arthropoda > Insecta > Diptera > Tephritidae > Rhagoletis > Rhagoletis zephyria. The sequence continues at coordinate 50,520 of NW_016159229.1, read as the reverse complement.
TGATGCCGGGTACAAATACGGCATCGTTGGTAGTTTCCGGCTGGTTCAGTGGACTTGCGCTACTCGTTTTCCTCGTTGGTGGTGGCAGCAATCTCCGACCGGAGCAATCTTCGCGGTGCAGGCTGCGGTGCGTGATCTATAGCGATCTGCAAAGGTGGGTTTACGGGGGACTGTAGTGATGAGAGTATTAGATTTTATTGATATGAGTGTAGTTTGGTGTGTGCCGATCGTACTCCAAGGGGTGCATTATAGCGGTGGAGGAGCGGTCTGAATGGGAAGAGGGATTTCAATGGTAGCAAGAAGGTAGGTCAGTATTATTTTGATGGTTGTTCGGGGTCTGCGAGCGGGGGAGATTTCCCTCAGTGGGAAGGAAGCATAGCTTCGCAAGTGGTCGTGTGAGAATACCAGTCTGAGTGCGAGCGTCTACGACACGTATATGCCCATCCGGCCCGGGATACGCCTTTTCTATGCGTCCTAGACCCCACTCCGTGGGTGGAAGGGTATCGTCATGTATGAGAACGCACTCGCCGACCTTGGTGTCTATTTGTGGATTTTTCCATCTGTGTCTTTTTTTGGAGGTCTTTCAGGTAGTCCTCCTTCCAACGTCTGCTGAAGTGATGACGCAGACTTTTTACCTTTTCTCACCGATTGGTCAAAGACAGATCTTCATGGTTCACCTCAGGAATGGCCAGAAGAGGAGCACCTCTGAGGAAATGGCCGGGTGTGAGAGCGGTGAACTCGTAAGGGCCTTGCGATAGTGGCGAGATAGGTCGGGAATTTAATACTGCTTCTATTCTTACCAAGAGGGTGATGAATTCTTCAAAGGTGAATTTGTATGGTCCAGCAATCCTTTTGGAATGCAGTTTAAAACTTTTGACCGCGGATTCCCACAAACCACCCATGTGGGGAGCACCGGGGGGAATGAATTTCCAATTGATGCCTTCAGGTGAGTACTTGTTAATGACTTCTTAGGACACTTCAGTGAGAAATGCGGTGAACTCATTTTCGGTGGCTCTCTTGGCACCTATGGATGTTTTGCCGTTATCACTCATCATTTTTGCGGGGTATCCACGACGTCCAACGAAGCGAGCAAATGCTGCGAGAAACGCATTGGTTGTGAGGTCTGAGCACAGCTCAAGGTGAACAGCTTTTGTAGAGAAGCACACAAAGACGGCCACGTAGCCCTTTACTAAGGTGTTGGATCTTAGCAAAGAGGCCTTTATTTGAAAAGGCCCCGAAAAAACAACACCGGTGGTGGTAAAAGGCGGAGCATAGGTGCATCGTTCCGGAGGCAAGGCTGCCATAATTTGCGAGCGGATTTGCTGCTTATGGAGAGTGCAGATTTTGCATTGATATATACATTTTTGATGAGGGGTTTCAGCCGTGGGATGTAGAATTCCTGCCTAATACATTGCTGCATGAGACGCGTTTCTGCGTGAAGCAGTAGTTCGTGCAGAAATCGCACGTAAAGAGCTGCGAGTCGCTCGAACGCGACCATTGACTCTGAGCAAGTCATTTTTGTCCAAAAATGGGTTGAGGGTACGCAAGGAGCTTCGTTTGTAAATGACCATGGAATTTAGTAAACGTCCCTTTTCGCTAGGGAAGTAGCGAGACTGCGTTAAGGCTATAAGACGGTTTTTTGTACTGCGGAGGTCTTCGTGGGTTAGCGAACTGGGATTAGTGGGCATGTTATGCCTGGCTCGATCTTTTAATAGGTCTATAAACCTGAAAACATACGCCATGACCTTAAGAGCACGGGGAAACGACGAGAATCGGTCTAGGGCGTCGATATCTTCTGCGGTGCGGTTGGCTACGAAGGTCTTCCAGGCGTGAGGCGGCTTTACGAGCCATGCCAGAACAATTTCGGAGTCCGACCAGAGGTTGAGCTTATTTGGTGAGAGATTAAGGTGAGATTGGACGACTGCTACAAGTTTTGCTAAAAGGAGAGCTCCACACAGTTCTAGCAGTGGTAAACTTGTTGTCTTGAGAGGGGCCACCTTTCCTTTGGCTACTAGAAGGTGAGAGGAGACACGAGTATCGTGTATGGTGCGGACATAAATAGTGGCACAATAAGCCTTTTCCGAGGCGTCGCAGAAGCCATGCAGTTCTGACTGTTAATCTGGCATATAATCTACCCAGCGAGGTATTTGGATAGTGGAGATTGCCTGTAGATTTTTGGCAAATTGGTTTCATTTGATAAGACGGAGGGGTTTTACCTGCTCATCCCAATCGGTGCCATCTAGCCAAAGCTCTTGTAGAAGAATTTTTGCCTGAATCATTACCGGCGCAAGCCATCCTGCGGGGTCAAAAAGTTTTTCGACAGAGGAGAGAATTCGCCGCTTCGTACTTGCGGAGGAAGCCGGGATGGAATCAATCGTATAAGAGAACGTATCAGTGAGAGCGTTCCATTGAATTCCGAGAGTTTTCGTGGCACTTGCTTTCTCAAACTCGAGGAAATTTGTATCAAGCAAGTCCTCTTTATTTATACTTCTGAGGATTTCGGGATGGTTAGCGGTAATTTTCTTCAAAGGGAAGCCTGCCGAGTTAAGAGCTTGAATGACTTGGGCGAGAGATTCGGTAGCTGTGAGTAGGTCATGGCTGCCAGAAAGAATGTCGTCTACGTATGTTTCGTTTTTCAGTATGGGTACAGCCATGGGAAATGTAGTTTCTACGTCTTGGGAGAGCTGGTGAAGGGTACGAATGGCGAGATAGGGCGCACAGTTGACACCAAATGTGACCATTTTCAACTTATAGTCTCGAATGGGGCTATTTTGGGTGGAACGAAATAGTATTCTCTGGAAATCTTGGTCGTCTTCGTGCAACAGTATTTGTCGATACATTTTTTCGACATCACCATTGAATACAAATTTATAAGTTCGCCATTTGAGAATGAGGAGCAGAAGGTCAGGCTGGAGAGTTGGTCAGGTATATAAGATGTCATTAAGAGAGTACCCAGAGCCAGAAGTCTTCGACTCATTGAAGACAACTCTTACCTTGGTCGTTCGTTTCTCGGGTTTAACCACCGCGTGGTGAGGGAGGTAGAACGACCGGTAATTGCCTTCTGAGGACATTTCATAAGAATCAGTTTCTGCCATATGTTTGAGTGTTACGTATTCCTCCAAGACGTTATCATACAGAGTTTTAAGGTCACCTTTTTTGAGAAGACTTCTCTCCATGCTGAGAAATTGTTGTAAAGCGGAGGAGCGAGAATGGCCTAGGGCGATTTCAGTGGGAAAACTCGGCTTGAATGGAAGGCGTACCATATAGCGACCATCGACTGTGCGCGTGGTTGTGGCTTTATAGAACTTTTCACACACTTCGTGTTCGGGGGTAGTGAATATGGGGTTCGGAACTTCCTCTATTTCCCAGAACCTTCATAGTTGGGAGTTGAGAGGTTCGTTTGAGGTCTCCTCTACTTGAGTCGAGAAAGATCCTATTTGTTGGAGAATTTTACCACTCAGAATCCAGCCAAATATTGTATTTTAGGCTAACAGATTTTCAGATAGTTTTTCTATGCCTTCGAGTATAATCTGCGGGATGAGATCGCTACCAATTACTAGGTCTATCTGATTTGGGGAGTGACAGTTTGCGTCTGCTAGCGTTAAGAGAGACCATTTATTTCTTTGCTGATGACTTAGCTGGAACCTAGGGAGAATTTTTGTTAATTGGGGCAAAACGATTGCTTGGGCACTTATTTTTGTTGTCAAATCAGTAGATACTAGGACTAAAGAGCATATTTTGTTAGAGGTCTGGATTACTCTTCCTCCCATGCCTGAAATTTCAAAGCTCGAGCTTTGACATGGTAGCCCTAGTGTTGAATCTTGTATTTATTCATCTACATATATACAAACAGATGTGCTATGCATATTGTGTATGTAACTAAAATCATTCAAGTGTTTGTCTGGAAGAGCGCAAAGGTCACAGTATATGGACTTTGCATCTGAAGTAATCTTGTACTTACACACACGCACTTGACATTTTATGTTATGTACATAAACGCATAGCCGTAGATTATGCACCCAAGCAATACTGCGATAGTTATCAGTAACAAATAGAAATGTAAATACATATATATATATAAAGAAATATACACATACATAAACATACATACATGTAACCTAGAATTAAGAATTGTATTATAAATAAACGCTCCACAGAATGTGGAGTCAGTTACATTTTACCGCAGTGGGAAGCATTTCGCGAGAGTTTTGGCCGTTCACTATAACCGACACCTTAGTTATAAAATGTCAAGGAATAAAAGACGTAAAACCTACCAAAAGAAATCTTCTTTCTGAAATTTCAAAATTATTTGACCCATTAGGCTTAATAAACCCAATTATTGTTTCTGCAAAAATATTGTTGCAACAATTATGGAAATTAAAAATAGACTGGGATCAAACTTTACCAGCAGAAATCATTAAAACTTGGAATTATATAAGAACTGATTTTAATTCACTGAATAATATAAAAATACCGAGATATTTGATGAGTAAAAAAGCAGAGACAATGGAAATTCATGGATTCTGTGATGCCTCAATGAAAGCTTATGGCGCGGTAGTATACGTAAGGTCAATCAGTAATGAAGGAAAGGTGGCATCACGCTTAGCAGCAGGTAAATCGCGAGTTGCACCAATCAAGGTAGTTACATTACCGAGATTAGAATTATGTGCAGCAGTTTTACTTACTGATCTAGTAAAACAAGTTCTAATAAGCTTGAAACACAATTTTAATAAAATTCTTTATTACACAGACTCAACCATCGTACTGAGCTGGCTAAATTTGGACCCAGCTACTCTTAAAATCTTCGTAGCCAACAGAGTAAGCCACATTCAATCCTACAGCAACATCGAGGATTGGAATCACGTAAGATCGGAAGAGAATCCTGCCGACATGCTATCCAGAGGAATGTCGGGTAAGGAGTTAATTGATAATAAATTTTGGTTTTCTGGTCCGCATTTTTTAGAACAAAAGAAAATTGAAATTGAAAACTTTAAGGTAGACAAAAATGATGGTATTCCAGAATTAAAAAGTATAAAAAAAGTGGGGGTACTAATAAACAAAGATTCCCTGTGGGACAAAATAAATCATAAAAGTGACTTCAATTACCTTCAGAATGTAATTGCTCAGATTTACAAATTTACTCAACTCTGCAAGAAAACAGAGTTGCTTTCCTGGGGAGAATATAGAAAAATAGCCTTGAATGTAATTATTAAAAATGTCCAAGGTAAACATTTTAAGGAGGAAATAAAAAGTTTACAAAAGGGTAAAGTAGTAACCTCAAATTCAAAATTATCCACACTGTCTCCTTTCCTAGATAATGACGGATTAATAAGAGTAGGAGGTAGAATAGAAAACAGCAAGCTGTCCTTTGAAGCAAAGCATCCGTTTCTACTTCCGTATGGAGACAAATATGTAGAACTGATGATAAAAGGCCTTCACATTAAACATTTACATGTAGGACCTCAGGGATTACTAGCAATTATAAGGCAAAAATACTGGCCATTGCGTGGTAAACAATTGACCACAAAAATAGTAAGGCTGTGCTACAGATGTTTTAAGGTTGAACCAAGGGCACTACACCAATTGATGGGAAATTTACCAGAAGACAGGGTAATTAAAACTAGGCCATTTTTAAATGTAGGAATTGACTTCCTAGGCCCAATACATATTCACCATAAAATTAGAGGGAAAAGGTTCGACAAATCTTATATATGTGTATTTGTTTGTTTTGCAACAAAAGCAGTACATTTGGAAGTCGCATCGGACCTTAGCTCTGCAGCATTTTTAGGTGCCTTGAAGCGTTTTGTAGCCAGGCGAAGTTGCCCTATAAAAATATATTCTGATAACGGCACCAATTTCATTGGAGCAGCAAATAGTCTAAACGAAATTTACAAAATGTTTAAAAATAAAACTCATACCGAGGAATTAGAAAGGTTTTGTGGAGAAAGGCAGATTAAATGGATAAATATACCAGCTAAATCGCCACACATGGGCGGATTATGGGAAGCCGCGGTGAAAAGCGTGAAAAAGCACTTCTTTAGAGTAACCGAAGGCACAATGACATTCGAAGAGTTAAATACCCTGATGGCACAAATCGAGGCAATACTGAATTCAAGACCTTTAATTCCTTGCTCTAATGACCCAAATGACCTGAACATTATAACTCCTGGACATTTCATAATAGGAGAACCAATGGTAACAATTGTTGACAACTGTGACAACAAATGTTATCAAGGGCTGAGGGACCACTGGAAGGCAGTGGAAAAGAATAGTCTAGAATTTTGGAAAATATGGTCTAATGAATACCTAAACGAGTTACAAAGAAGGTATAAATGGAAAAACCCCGCGGAAAATATTATAACTGACACTCTTGTACTTCTGAAAGAAGACAATGTCCCTCCAATGAATTGGAGGAGGGGAAGAGTAGAGAAAGTAATTCTCGGAAAGGACGGAAGGTGTAGAATGGTAGAAGTACGGACCAGTAATGGCGTGTCGACGAGAGCGATACACAATATTTGTCCGTTTCCTACAGAAGAAAAAGATGTAGCAGAAAAAAAATATACTTTAAAGAAAGATTACACAAAAAATCAAAATAGGAAGCCAAACAAAATAAAAAATAAAAATTGTTTATTGACTATACTCACATTCTTGTTAATTTTGCCCAGTATTAACTCAGAAAATGTACTAATAGAGAGATTTAGAGATAAGTCAGGTATTTTATTCGAGCCAAGGGGAACAATCGGGTTGACGAAGACAGCCTGGAACGTAATAGTATATGTCAACCTGGAGGATTATCGGCAGTACAAACACACCGTTGACGCGGCTATGGAGGAGTTGGAAAAAATAAAGAATTCCACAACTGACGACTTCTATCACTCAGAACCCATCCGGGAATTAGAGGTTAAATACACAAGGATACCGAGGAAACATCAGATAATAATCCTAAATAAATCAGTGAAGAGGCAGAGACTGCAAAGATCAGCACCGTTGTCCTTTATTGGAAGCATGATGCACGCTTTATATGGGGTATTAGATGAAGATCACGCTGAGGAGCTATCGCAGAAAATCGAAAAAAGCTACCAAAATGAAAAATATTTAGCTGAGCTTTACCTAAATCAATCATCGATTCAAGACAGGACCGTGGATGTAATGAAACAAGAAAACGAAGTGATTTGGAAAAATTTTAAATTCCTTAACAATTCCATTCGCACGTTTAAAAACGCAATAAACAAGAACATATATCAAGAAACAACTATGAGCGTGATAACTACTGCATTAATTGCTATCTCGTCCTTTGAAGAGCTGCAGCAAGATATTATTGGAATGATTTGGAGTTCCAAAGGAAATTTTCTTGAAAATGTATTACCGCTACATAAATTTCAAGAGCAGATAACGTTGATTAAAACTCAATTAAATCAACATTTGATGCTTCCAGAAACGGACCCAATTGAGCTGGCGAAAATAGCAAGAACAAGCACTAGAACGACAGAAAAAACGCTAATATTCAACATTAGAATTCCGCTATTGAACAAAGAAAGCCTGCAACTGTATTCAGTATTGACATACCCAGTAAGCCATTCTGAATATTTCGTGAATATTCTAACTGCGTTTAAGTACATTATTATCGACGATAGAAAATCGATGTACTATGGGTTAGCAGATAGTAGTTTCGATCATTGCGAGAAAATGGCGAAACTGATATTATGTCCGCAAATACATCCTATGTACAATACAGGAAAGGATGCCGAGTGTGAAGTACAGCTATTCACAAACCAAAGAGAAGTTGCTAAAACCTGCATACTGAATGTTCTGCCACGAAAAGATTATTGGAGTCAAATGCATTCCGAAAACACATGGTTGTTTTCAATAGCTAATGAAGTTTCAGCTGAAGTTACGTGCCATGGCCAGAGATCAAATGTTAATATAAATGGCCAAGGGATTTTACGTTTGAAACCAAATTGCTTCTTGAGGACTGCGAACATAAATATATGGGTATACGAAACGTACACATCAAATGCAACCTATTTCATACCAAACGTTAATTTATCTCAACAACTACCAGGTTTTGAGAAACTGCAAATAAGAGGAGAAATGGAGTCCTTTAAAATAGAAAATATCCCAAGATCGCGAGGAGTAATGGGATTCCCAGTCGACTTTGAATTCCATCACTTGATGCACTACACTTCGAGCAACCTATCTTGGATCGTAATTGCCGTCGTTATTGTAGCTGCTATAATCATCGCCAAAAAGCTGTGGCGAATATCATCAACGCGTATACCCAACATGATTGTTCTCCCGCGCATAACTTAGATATTTTTTAGTTTAACGTAAGTAAATGAATATGTATTAAAAACTCCTACTTCCCGCTTTAGTTGTACGAGATTAAAACATATACATACATATGAACTTCTTTCAACCACAAAATACATTTGTTTACCTTTTAAAATTTTTTTTGCATTCGATCCTTTTTCGAGACATCTTAAGTTAACTTATCAGATAAGCAATGCGTTTTGGTTTGTTACTAATTAAATAATTTTCTGAAATTCATTGTTGAAAGACTGAAGCCTTTCAACGCGGGCAGTA
>NW_016159229.1:20502-41912 GCF_001687245.7 Rhagoletis zephyria | reverse complement strand
AATTGGTGACCCCGGATACGAACAGTAAGTAAAAAAAAAAAAAAAAAAAGCAATAAACATACGTATATAGTTCCTTGCAAAATTGTTCCTATAGTAAATATTACATAGAAAAAATGGAGAAAGTTATTTTCAGCCAGCAAGCCATTGGGAGTGAGATTGAGGGTTTACATAACGCGTTAGTAAACATCAACTCGACTCCTGTGACTAGGGGACAGGTCGATGATTGGACACTGCGAGTAACTCACCTGTCCCGAATGCTGGAAGACAACGATCGGCAACTTGGGGAACCGTCGGCAACGATGTCGCGGAACCCATACTATACCGAAAGGTATGCCCCTAAGGTTAGGGAACTCATAAAAAAATGCATGGAGATGTTAAAATCCATGCCAATAAAAAGCGTTCAAAGCGAGGACGAGTTCTTCAAAGACGATCGGAACAAAAATTCTGTACTAAAAATAAAGTTTGAATTCGCAATAAGCGATTGGGAAGAAAACTTTGAAGCACTTCTTGCTGGAACAGGGAATCCAGAAGAAGTAAATAAGTGTTCAAATCTGGCGAAAGATTTGTTTTTGCAATATCTTGAAGTTCATTCGGAGGATGAACTAACATACAAGTTTAGGCAGTTGAGGAAAGAATTAAACTCACTACCGAAAAGTAACACTCCTGAAAAAAAAGGGGAAGAGAAAATAAGAGTAAGAACTTTTAATCTCCCTCAAATTGAAATTCCAAGCTTCTATGGGGATTATACGAAATGGAATATGTTCAAAGAACTATTTCATGAATTAGTGGATGCCGAAAACATATCTACAGTGCAAAAAATGTGCATATTAAAATCTAAATTGAAAGGATATGCGGCAACAATAATAGAAAATCTTCCAGCTTCAGAAGAAAATTATTCAGTAGCATGGAAATTGCTAAAAGAAAGTTTTGATAATAAAAGGGCCATCACTAATATTTACTTTAAAAATTTGGTAGATGCACCATTTACAAATTCAGCTGCTAATAGTGTAAAAAAATTAAAGGAAGTTATCGAAGAAAGCGTGCAAGCGTTAAAAGCAACTAAATTGTCAGTAGAAGAAATCCTCCAAGCATTACTTAATTTTTTGCTTGTAAGAAAGCTAGATGACTCGCTGAGAATGGAATATGAATCCTCTTTAAAAGATTCTAGAGAATTGCCGAGACTAGATTCATTATTACAATTTCTCGGAAAAGAGTTCTTTGCATTAGAAGCAAAAGAAAATGCATTCGGAATGAAGAAAATCGAGAAAAATATTAAAAAAAGTAATGCTACAGTGGAAACAAAATGTGCAATGGATTGCGGAATGCCGCACTATTTAAATCAGTGTACAAAATTTCAAAATTTATCCATAAAAGAAAGGTGGATGATCATAAGAAATAAAAATTTGTGTAAAAAATGTCTGAATGGTGGACAGGCATTCAAAAATTGTAACTTCAGAAACTGCCGCTTTTGCAATTTAGAGCATCATTGGATGCTCCACAGAGACACAAACGCGGTTGCTAGTACAGTGAACAGTGAAAATTTAAATAAAAATAAATATGTGCTTTTATCCACAGCCATAATTAAAATAAACAATTCCGAAGGAAAATTCATAAACGCAAGGGCATTGGTAGACAATGGATCCCAAGTGAATTTAATCACAAAGCAATTAAAAAATAAACTAAAATTAAAAAGTGAAAATAGAAAAACCACTATAGAAGGTATTGGGCAAAATATTTCCAATATACAGGAGCGAGTGGTTATAGAAATTAAATCAAAAGTAACAGAATACCAAACACATATTGAAGCACTCGTGGTAGAAAAAATTATTTCACAGCTGCCATCTACTAAAATAGAAAGTGGAGAACTACCTAATAGAATAAAATTGGCTGACCCGAAATTTGATACTCCAAGCAAAATTGACGCATTACTTGGAGCAGAAATTTATCATTGTTTACTAAAACGTGGCCAAATAAAAATAAAAAATCAAGAGTACAGTTTCCAAAACAGTGCATTAGGATGGTTGGCTGGAGGAAAAGCAGATATAAAATTATCTCCCAGTCATTGTGGAGTGCTAACTTATAACAGTGAAAATTTGGATAACCAGTTAAGGAAGTTTTGGGAACTTGAAGAAATAGATACTCAGAAAAAATATTTAACAAAGGACGAAAAAAATTGTGAAAGTCATTTTAATGAAAATACAAAGCATTCAAAAGATAATAAATTTTGCGTGGCGCTTCCATTTAAGAATGATCCAAATAAATTAGGAAATTCTGAAATCATTGCTAAGCAACGATTTTTTGCATTAGAAAGAAAATTAGACAAAAATATTTTATTGAAAAATCAATATAAAGAATTTATGGATGAATATATTAATTTAGGTCATATGGCATTAGCAAACGATGTCGACCAGTTGAAGCAAAAATATTTTCTACCTCATCATTGCGTATTGAGGCCAGAGAGTAGTTCGAACTAAGTTACGTGTTGTTGAATCTTGTATTTATTCATCTACATATATACAAACAGATGTGCTATGCATATTGTGTATGTAACTAAAATCATTCAAGTGTTTGTCTGGAAGAGCGCAAAGGTCACAGTATATGGACTTTGCATCTGAAGTAATCTTGTACTTACACACACGCACTTGACATTTTATGTTATGTACATAAACGCATAGCCGTAGATTATGCACCCAAGCAATACTGCGATAGTTATCAGTAACAAATAGAAATGTAAATACATATATATATATAAAGAAATATACACATACATAAACATACATACATGTAACCTAGAATTAAGAATTGTATTATAAATAAACGCTCCACAGAATGTGGAGTCAGTTACATTTTACCGCAGTGAGAAGCATTTCGCGAGAGTTTTGGCCGTTCACCTAGTCTGGTCTGAGCTTTTGTGGAGATGAAACTCCGTTCTGACCCTTGGTCTATGAGTGCTCTTAGTTTGAAGAGCTCACCTCTTTGCAGTAGGGAGAAGCATTTTGCTTTCATTCTCCGAATAAAAGGACTGCACTCTCGTTCTATTCGAAATCGAAGGGGCTTCTTCTTGTTCTCCATCTGGAGTTTGAAGGTTGAACTGTGTCGATGCTATCATTGCGACCTGAGATGAGGTTTTTTGTTGCTGCTGTCTTTTCGGCGTAGAGTTAGGGGTTTCGTGAAGTGGCGTATTATGTCGTTCATGACAATGGAAACAAGTCTGGGTACTTGCGCAGTCTTTTATTAGATGGGATTGAGAGAAGCAGTTAAAGCATATTTTGTGTTCTCTAATAAATTGTCTGCGCTCCTGAGTTGATATTTTGCGAAATTTTGGGCAGCCCCACAGCGAATGTCCCGAATGTTTACACATTGGACATTTGTGCATTGTTCACTGCTGTCATGTGAGCTTGGACATGGGATAGAGACCTATTCTGAGGGGTTTGAGGAGTTTTAAATTAATGTATGCTTTGATATGTAAGGGGTTTGTAATAATTATTTGACTGAGGTATGGGTTTTGGTTTGGGAGGCCGCCATTGATCAACCCTTTCCACAACCTCATAGCGAGTGGTTAAGAACTGGTCTTTTCTTGAACTGAGAGATTTTTCCCATAAAGACACTGTGTTTTCTGGGAGTTTAGAGGTGACGATGTATATGAGGATCGGATCCCAGCTTTCGGTTGAGACCTGCTGAGTGGCGAGGATTTGGAGGCAATTGTTAACAGAAGATTGTAATCTCTGTATGTCCTCGCTATTTTCCGTATTGATAGGTTTGAGGTTCATGAGAATGCGGATCTGGTTGTCTACGAGAACTTGCTTATTCTCGTACCGAGACGTAAGGGCTTCCCACGCTTAATTAAAACTATCGTCAGTCAGAGGAAATTGCCTTACTATTTCACCAGCTTTACCTTGGGTTTTATACCTGAGATGATACAGTTTCTGTCCTTGAGTGAGTTCTGGGTGGTTGATGTAGACCGCCGTAAACATGTCACGGAAAGACGGCCATTGCTCATAACCCCCATAAAACATCTCTCTTCCACTCTCTTTAGGTTGAGCTGCAGTTGGAGGGGGTGCGGGATTATTGGCTGGCTTCATAAGTTGCAACTGGTCTGCTATCTGGGCCTTTGTGTCTTCGTAGGTTATTCGACATGACCTATACTTGTTATAGGAGGAGGCTCTAAAGTCTTCGGGAAGGTCATTTTCGTCGGTCCCAACAATTACGTCGTAGGTATCTTGAACGCGATCCCAAAACTGGTCTATGTTTTTATCATTGACGTTCAAGGTAGACTCAGTATTGTTTTGGATCGGGGTTGTTCTGAAGCGAGAGCAGTAGTCCATGAAATTGTCCGTCTCCGCAATAAACTTTGCTGAAAGGTTCGGTTGTTTGGGGTTTTTTGTGGAACGCCGTTTGCCGAACGCGTTGGTCTATGAGAATCGGTGGAAGAAACTTGCATTTTCTCTTCTGCGCTCATTTTGGGGCTATTTTTGGTGTCGCTTTCGGGTACGTTTAACATTCACGAGTACTTTAGTTAAAGTGGGAGTGGAGATTAAAAAAAACCTTTGAGCCGAAGGAAGAGTTGATTGAATTAGGGGGACTGAAATTTCTATAGTAACAGTGATCGAGAGGAAATTAGTAGCCTCTGCTCGCTTAATTTGACGAGGTAAATCAAACTTTAATTATTTTGAGACCGCACTGAACCAATCTTGTACCACTGTTTCTGCTTTTAGTATATACATGTATGTGTATATACCATTGAATTTAGTACCGTACCGCACTTGAAATTTTGTAAGTATGTATGTAAGTATAGGTGTATGTATAAGCAAATTTAGAGATCAATTTACATATATGAGTATTTGTGTTAGTATGCAAGTTAACACAGTCAATATTCTCTGTTCACAAAAATGCAGAAACAGCAAATTCACATTTTGTGCGAACGGAAGTGATCGCGACAAAATGTGAAGAACTCTTTTATTAATTTACTTACCTGTTCCATTTGCAAATTGATGACTAGCCAACATTAAATTACAACAATATTTAGCGGAAGCGATCGCGACGGAATATAAGCCGCCGCGACTTGCAATAACAAAATAAGTAAGAAATAGCCCAGTTATGATGAATTTAGCGAGTAAGCGATATTGTATAAAATTTCCATAAACAAAATACCGATTTAGCAAGTAAACAATTATATTGTAAATGAAAATCATTATATTAGCAAGTAAGCAAATTTGTATTATAAAAAGAATATTCAATAAAATAATACAGGTTCAGTTTGTAAACGGTAATCATTACTACAAGTTGTGTTTCCACTGGCGACCAGGCAATAACTAGCGCCCAACGTAAATAATAGTGTACCTAAGTGTGGAAAAAGTAAAAACTTTATAATAAGGGATAAAACCCTAAAAAGAATAAAGAACTTTACAAAAAACACTTGTTAATTGAGTTAATTATCAAAACTCAAAAAATACAAAAGTGCAAAAGTAAAAACTTTATAGAAAGGGATAAAACCCTAAAAAGGATAAAGAACTTTACAAAAAACACTCGTTAATTGAGTTAGTTATCAAAACTCAAAAAATACAAAAGTGCAAAAGTAAAAACTTTATAGAAAGGGATAAAACCCTAAAAAGGATAAAGAACTTTACAAAAAACACTCGTTAATTGAGTTAGTTATCAAAACTCAAAAAATACAAAAGTGCAAAAGTAAAAACTTTATAGAAAGGGATAAAACCCTAAAAAGGATAAAGAACTTTACAAAAAACACTCGTTAATTGAGTTAGTTATCAAAACTCAAAAAATACAAAAGTGCAAAAGTAAAAACTTTATAGAAAGGGATAAAACCCTAAAAAGGATAAAGAACTTTACAAAAAACACTCGTTAATTGAGTTAGTTATCAAAACTCAAAAAATACAAAAGTGCAAAAGTAAAAACTTTATAGAAAGGGATAAAACCCTAAAAAGGATAAAGAACTTTACAAAAAACACTCGTTAATTGAGTTAGTTATCAAAACTCAAAAAATACAAAAGTGCAAAAGTAAAAACTTTATAGAAAGGGATAAAACCCTAAAAAGGATAAAGAACTTTACAAAAAACACTCGTTAATTGAGTTAGTTATCAAAACTCAAAAACTACGAAAGTGCAAAAATAAATAAAAAGGATCAAATATCCGTATTGTTCACTGATGAGACCACATTGAAGTACAATCGCCTGCAGCCGCCAACTACACTTACCTTGTAACGTGACACCACCTGTACCCAAGTAGGGAGATAAACCTCCAAAAAAGGACAAATCAGGACGTCCAAGTAATGACCAACGTAACGCTGTTCCTCATATATTTGTAAGTTACTGATATATTAAGAAACTGTCTTTATATATATAAAAAAATCACAACTAAATTATTGCTAATAAAAACGTTCACTATCGTAAAGCTTAAGATCATATATCTAAAAAGAAAAAATGGAAAATATTGAAAACGCAATAACACAGTTAACAGGCGCGCTCAATTTGCAAATCGAGCAGATGAGGGTTATGAGTAGCAGAATAGGTGAATTAGAGAACAGGATTAGTCCTCCTTCAGTAAATATCTCCGTACCCCTTGCGCCAGCAACAGAGGCAGAACTCAACGAAATGAGGAGGTTGCCAGACTGTGTAAAGGATTTGCAAATCTTTGACGGAAATCCGATTCAATATATTTCGTGGATCTCCAGTGTAGAATCCATTTTAAAAGATTACGAGGTAGTCAAAACCAGACCCATCTTTCGTGCTATAATGCAGCATATTAGAAATAAAATAAGAGGACCGGCGGATACCGCCCTAATCTCCTACAACGTATTTAATGATGACTGGGAAAAAATAAAAACCTGTCTCTCTTTACACTACGCAGACAAGCGTGATCTCAGAACCCTTGAGTACGAATTAACAACCCTAAGCCAGAGAAATTCTAGTGTAGACCAATTTTACGCCAGGATTAATTACCAACTATCACTCATAATAAATAAGATTAAGGCTCAGGTACATTCAGAGGAAGCTATAAGCGCTCTTATAGATAGCTACAGAAATAGGGCACTCGATGTTTTCGTTAGGGGAGTGCAAGGTGAACTCTCAAGGATGTTAATAATACAAAAACCGGAAACATTACCTGAAGCCTATGCTTCCTGCTTAGAGATACAAAACATGAACTTAAGAAATCATTCGATTTACCCAAAAAACTCCAGCAATGCGAATTACAAAAAATATAATTATTCCGCAGTACCAAATTCATCAAACGAATTGAACGTTCGCGAAAAAAATAAAATATATAATTATAAAAACCAAAATAACGCTAGGCAAACTCAACCACAAGGACCACCCCCACGGCCAACACAGCCCAAACCCCCTGTCCCAATGGAGGTCGACCCATCATTGCATTCTCAAAAGGTTAATTATATAAACAGGCCAAACAGTGCACCCGCTACCAGGTCGCAGAATACCTCAAATATACCAAGGAAACAACCAAGACTATATAATATTGAGTCAGAAAATGAAGAGATTGATGAACAGGAGAATGGCGAGGAAATAAATTTTATGATAGGGGCCGATCAAGCCTTCCTTACATAAATTATCACATAAAAAATAATGGAATTCTAAGATTCCTAATTGATACTGGAGCTAACAAAAATTTCATTTCTGATAAAATTGCTTTAGGCTCCAGGAAGTTAGATAAACCATTTACTGTGCAATCTGCAGCCGGACAGGTACTGATAACTCACAAAGTAACTGGTCAATTTTTCAAAAATTTGGGCATCATGACTAAACTTGACTTTTTCGTATTGCCCAACCTTAAATCCTTCGACGGTATAATAGGGGACGACACCTTGAAACATTTGGGAGCTATAATTGATAGGAAGAATAATACGCTACGACTAAATGATACCGAAATTAAATTACAAGAAAAAACAGTTAGGCAAGTAAATACCCTAACCACTGCTACTAATGATATAGAAACTATTAAGCGGAAATACGCAGAAATTTTTGGTCCTGTTTCGGACAGCGGCACTATTGACACAAGTGTCCGCGCAGAAATTAAAACAACAACGGAGGAACCCGTTTACACAAAATCATACCCCTACCCAGCAAATCTTAGGGAAGAAGTAGATAAACAGATACAAGAGTTGCTAAGAGACGGCATAATTAGGCCTTCAAAAAGTCCTTACAACTCTCCCTTATGGGTAGTGCCGAAGAAGCCAGGCCCATCTGGGGAAAAAAGGTACAGGATAGTTATAGATTTTAAACGCTTAAATGCGGTAACTATTCCTGACACATATCCCATACCGGATATAAATAACACATTAGCAAGTTTAGGCAAATCCAAGTACTTCACCACACTCGATTTAACATCTGGATTTCACCAGATCAAAATGAAGGGAAAGGATATAAAGAAAACAGCGTTTTCAACGGCCAATGGTAAATATGAGTTTACCAGGTTACCGTTCGGACTTAGAAACGCGCCATCCATCTTCCAAAGGATGATTAATGATGTTCTGAAACCCTTAATTGGTAAATGTTGTTACGTCTACATTGATGATATTATCATCGTAGGCAAAGATAAGGAAGAACATTTAAAGAATTTAGAACTTGTGTTTGAATTACTTCAAAAATCAGGACTAAAAGTCAACTGCGAAAAATCGAAATTCCTCAGGACACATGTAGAATTTTTAGGGCACGTTGTCACACAGGATGGAATCCTACCCGACCCTGAAAAAATTTCCTCTATAAAAAGGATATTGCCACCCAAAAACTTGAAGGAACTAAAAAGCTTCCTAGGACTAGCTTCCTATTACAGAAGATTTATAAGGGATTTTGCGAAAGTTGCTAAGCCTCTCACAAACCTAACAAGAGGTATTTACGCCCAAACAAAAGCAAATCAATCTAAAAGGGTTAGCATTTCACTAAACAAAGAAGCCATGAAATCTTTTAATGACTTAAAAGAGTTACTTATGTCTTCGGAGATCCTTACATTTCCGGACTTCTCCAAAGCCTTCATCCTGACAACAGATGCTTCCAATGTAGCTATTGGAGCTGTCCTCTCTCAGGGCGAAATTGGCAAAGATAAGCCAATTACTTACGTCTCCAGATCGCTTAACAAAACCGAGGAAAATTATTCAACTATTGAGAAGGAGATGCTCGCTATTATATGGGCACTCGACAAGCTTAGGACCTACCTTTACGGTGCAAAGGAAATAAAAATATTAACCGATCACCAACCCCTCACCTTCGCTTTAAGCAACAGCAATAACAATGCTAAACTAAAACGATGGAAGGCAAGGATAGAAGAATACAACTATAAGTTAATATACAAACCTGGAAAAACTAACACGGTAGCCGATGCTCTATCGCGATTACCAACTGAAGTTAACGTTTTAACGTCAACAGATGACAATTCCCAGCATAGCGCAGAAGAGGACAACACAGATTTGATTCCTCATTGCGAAGCTCCTATTAATGTATTTAAGTCTCAGATAATCATTTCCGAAGGACAAGAACGAGAACATCATGAAGAACCACACCCCAATTATCAAAGGCACTACGTGTCAAAAAGAAGGCTTAGCAAGGAGAATATAAAAACCATATTAAAAAATTACCTAAACCCGAATTTAGTTAATGGAATTAAAATACGAGAAAAACACATCCCCTTGTTGCAGGAAATCTTTAAAGAATTCTTTTCGAGATTTAGAATTAGAATCACCCAAAGGGTAGTGAGCGATGTTGCTACCGATGAAGAGAAGTTCCTTATCATTAAAAAAGAACTCAAAAGAGCTCATCGGAACGGGAGAGAAAATAAAGAACAAATATTGGGAAAATTTTATTTTCCTCAAATGGCCAAATTAATCAAAGATTACACAAAATCGTGTGAAATTTGCCATTGTAACAAGTACGAAAGTCGACCTCCCAAACCCGAAATCCAAGCCACACCTGTTCCATCGTATCCCACTGAGATAACCTGCCTGGATAAATTCTCAAAATTCGTAAAATTTTTCCGAATAAAAAATAAATCTGTTCTACATATCCGAGACAAGTTGATAAAGCTTCTTAATTTCTACTCTGTCCCGAAAACGTTGGTAATGGACAATGAGGGCAGTTTTATTAGCCCAATCACATTGAACTACTTGGAGGCCTTAGGAATAGAAATCTATTTGACCCCTCCTCAGAAAAGCGAAGTAAATGGTGCGGTGGAACGCGCCCACTCTACAATAATCGAAATAGTTCGATGTCTTCAAGCCGAATATCCCGACTTTTCTGTTAATGAGATCATTAACATTGCTGTTGATAGATATAATAATACGATCCACTCAGCAACAAATAAGAAACCATCCGACATCTTCCTTGGCAGGACGAACAGAATAAATTATCAAGAACTGAAGGACTTCAAGGATATTGTTAGTAACGACGTCAGACACGAACTCGCCAGGAACCAAAAAAAGATGCTGAATTGGCACAACAAAAAAAAGACAAAAATTAAAACATATGAACCAGGCGAAACCGTTTTTAAAAAAGACAAACAAATAAAAAAGAAAAATAAACCTATTTATAAGAAAGAAACCGTAGGGAAAGACAATAATGTAACAATCACCACTAGTAATAACAGAAAAATTCACAAATCGCATCTAAAAAATTGACAAATTTTCCGTTTATTAGGTTGATACCATGGGGTATAGAAGCCACAGTGGACATATACGAATACAAAAGCCCATTGGTGACTATAAAAGAGGGCATTGGAAAAATATCAAACGATTACTACAAAATCATACACGCCATCGACTTGGACGATTATGAACGAATTCTCAATGACACCAAACCCATTAAACGCTATCAAACTAGCAGAACAAGCCCTCTAGCTTCACAGCTAGACTACCAAGTCTCACAAATCGATAACCTTTTAGATCAGTTACGGGCCAGAAACGTTAAAAAGAACAAACGATCAATCNGGAAAAATATCAAACGGTTACTACAAAATCATACACGCCATCGACTTGGACGATTATGAACGAATTCTCAATGACATCAAACCCATTATACGCTATCAAACTAGCAGAACAAGCCCTCTAGCTTCACAGCTAGACTACCAAGTCTCACAAATCGATAACCTTTTAGATCAGTTACGGGCCAGAAACATTAAAAAGAACAAACGATCAATCAATTGGATTGGCTCAGCCTGGAAATGGCTCGCGGGTAATCCAGACGCAACCGACTGGGACAAAATCGTGACTACATCGAATGACCTCACAGGAAATAGTAACAAGCAGTACATGATCAAAAACTACTTAATTAAAACGACTAATAAAATACTGGATAATTACAATAGAATACTCGACGAAATCGACGCAAACGATACAGTTAGATTCGAACAATCTTTATATAATAAGCTAGGATTAGTAAAATATGAAATCTCGCAAATAGTTTTAGCTACTCAACTTGCGAAAAAAGGTATAGTTCATTCTCATTTATTAAACAAAGCAGATATAGCCAATATAATTTCCCAAACCGAAACTCTACCTTTCAAAAATGAATTAGAAGCTCTCAGATACGCAGAACCGTCATGAATAGTCAAAGATTCGCTTCTCCTATACGTCATATCTTTGCCACAAACCGAAGATATTTTATATAACAAAATTCTTATCCGGTCAACAGTAAAAAATAACAAACAAATTTATCTTCAATTTAGTAAATTTTTCATTGCGCAAGAAGGAAAATACGGCATTCGCGAAAAATGCATGATTATTGACGATATAACAATATGCAAAAGAAATCAATTAGAACCTTTGGATGAAAACCATTGTATTCCACAAATCCTCGCGGGAGGGAAAGCGACTTGCGACTATCAAGTTCGAAATGATCCTGTAATAGAATTAGTTGCAGATGGAACGGTTTTCATTTCCAACTTTATAGGAAATTTAACATACAATAATTTGACACGGATCTTGAACGGGACCTTTATCATAAATTTTTATAACGAAACTATTACTATAGGCGATATGAATTACACAAATTGGCAAACCACCTCTCACCAAATCTTACCTCCTATACTCTCAAGCAACTTAACTGAAAAAGAGATAAAAATAGATTTGGAATACCTCCACCAACTCCATC
This sequence comes from Rhagoletis zephyria, assembly GCF_001687245.7. Classification (NCBI taxonomy): domain Eukaryota; kingdom Metazoa; phylum Arthropoda; class Insecta; order Diptera; family Tephritidae; genus Rhagoletis; species Rhagoletis zephyria. Next base: position 29,805 of record NW_016159229.1, on the reverse strand, counting down.
TGACGAATGTAAAAAAATTAGATTACATCTCATCCAAGTTTATTATGTCAATAAGCTACAGTTTTTTAGCAATATTTCTTGGACTAGCATTATTTATAATACTATACTTCCACACAAGATCAGCTTACCACAGGAAATTCCAATTCACTCCTCCAATAATAGATTTCCAACCAATTGCGATAGGTAAAGGTTAAATTATATCATCTTCATTTATTTTATCAGCGAGACGCTGATACTTAAAAAGGGGGGAGTTAACACAGTCAATATTCTCTGTTCACAAAAATGCAGAAACAGCAAATTCACATTTTGTGCGAACGGAAGTGATCGCGACAAAATGTGAAGAACTCTTTTATTAATTTACTTACCTGTTCCATTTGCAAATTGATGACTAGCCAACATTAAATTACAACAATATTTAGCGGAAGCGATCGCGACGGAATATAATCCGCCGCGACTTGCAATAACAAAATAAGTAAGAAATAACCCAATTATGATGAATTTAGCGAGTAAGCGATATTGTATACAATTTCCATAAACTAAATACCGATTTAGCAAGTAAACAATTATATTGTATATGAAAATCATTATATTAGCAAGTAAGCAAATTTGTGTTATAAAAAGAATATTCAATAAAATAATACAGGTTCAGTTTGTAAACGGTAATCATTACTACAAGTTGTGTTTCCACTGGCGACCAGGCAATAACTTGCATGTATGGTATATGTATAAAGAGATGTTAGTACTTCAGCGCACAATTTTAATTTTCTAATATATTTACTGAGAAGTAATATTCGGAAATATTAATATTACTCGCGATAGTTTTACTAAATTCCCGATTTTTCATAGACGGTAATCAAAATGTTTAGCTCGAATATGTATAAACCGCCGGAAGCAAGAGGTGTGTGAGGAATGTATGCATGTATTTACTTGTGTTTGTGGGTCCACTGTATATTAGTTGTAAGTGTTTATCATTTGCGTGGGAAAATATTTGACTGTGAATATATGTACATAAATGTATGCAAGTTTTTGAGAATTTTCTGGATACCGGTGCGAGAATACCGTTTAAGAAGATGAACTGAATCTTAATAATCAAATTATGCGCACTTTTTTATGTGGATATTCACCATGGGATTAGTAAGATAACCAAGCTTACTTACGATATTATTGGGGGATTCTACTTGCGGTTCCTTAAAGGTGGCGACGAAGGACCAGTGTTTGCGGCCTACTCTACACGGTTTCCACCGATGCGGCTTTTTGGCCGATGAGAAGGGTACGAAATATTGCAGATGCAAGTGGGACGCTGGATTTGTCTGGTGCGACCCAAGTATTCTTCGAGCTTGCTTCTCGTCTGTCGACTACGCTGGAGCGATTCCGGTACGTATGACCAGTTTGTAGTGGATGGATCCGGCACACGAAGATCCACCGGACTTTAAACACCTGGAGTGGGAGCCCTTTTCAATAAAACTGCACTTGGTAAGAGTTGATAACTTCACGTTATAAATTCAGGTTTATTCCCTTTTTTTCGTGAAAGTTAGTATATATTCACAGGCTTTCGCTTATATGTATAAATTTGCAAGAGTTCAGTAATTATATAGAAGCTCGAAATCTATAGCGTTTATATTTTGCGAAAATTCACGCGGTTTTTAACCAAGACAAGAGCGATGCAGTCGCAACCAAAAAAAGTATATATATAAAAAATTTACGTCAGTGCTACTCGCTACTTTTACTCGTAGCTTTCATTTGCTTACAAAGTGCTGACTTAGGGTTGCCAACTATGGCGGACATAGTGTACAATTCAAATTAGGTACAAATAATTCAGGATGAGTACAAAAATTCAGCTTCCAAGTTTACATACATATGTAGTTAATATGTACTTCTATCTCTATACCATCTTCTGCATATGTGTGAAAATGACGTTGGACGCCTATAACGCTGCTCGTTTCAACAGTGAGCAACAAATGTTGACCACGAGCACGGAGGTTTTCGTATCCATGCTAACACTATCGCTGAATCCGTCCCGAGGTTTACCTTTAAATGGCCGAAATTGAGGTTATCGATGACTGCTTCCATTGTTTCTGCAAGCAGAACTGCGCCACATAATTCCAATCGGGGCAAATATATTGTTTTAACTGGGGCTACTCTTGTTTTCGCTATGAGGAGATTGACGACTTTGTCATCAGTCCTAACTCTCAGAAAAACGGTAGCCGCTTACGCCTTTTCCGATGCATCACAAAACCTATGCATTTCAACGTCGTCAGACGGTGAGAAATATACCCATCTTGGTATGCGGATGTTATTGATCTCGGTATAATCATTCACAAATGCTTGCCAACGATCCATGGTATTTGAGGACACAGTTTAATCCCAATCTGTTCCTTCTAACCAAATGTTCTGCATTATGATTTTGGCAACGATTATGACTAGTGCCAGCCAACCAAGTGGGTCGAATAGTTTGGCGATCGCTGAGAGTATCGCCCTTTTCGTAAAAACGTCTCGAGTTTCTATGGATTTTGCTACGAAGTAGAAATGATCTGAGTGGGCACTCCACCTGATACCAAGAGCCTTCATTGTGCTGGTATCTTCGAACTCCTTGTAAAATTTGACTGCAGTTCGAAGTCCATTTTCGCAGTGGAAAACCAGATACTTGTGAGATTTCATCTCGAGCTCTTATCGCGGAATCGATGCTATGTCCACCGGAGAGTACATCGTCTACGTACATGCACTTTCGCAATATATTTGCTGCGATTGGATAAGAGCTCTCTACATCGTCAGCAAGTTGATGTAGTGTCCTTATAGCGAGGTAAGGAGCACAGTTTATGCCAAAGGTCACCGTTTTCAGTTCGTATAAACTGACTGGCTCCTGTAGGCTGTTACGAAATACTATTCGTTGGTATTTTGTTAGTTTGTTAATTACCAGAATTTTCCGATACATTTTTTCGATATCGCTGTTGAATACATATTTAGACAGTCTCTAACGGAGGATCAGGATGGTTAAATCGGCCCGAAGAACTGGACCGGGATGGAGGACGTCATTTAAGCTCGTGCCATTGGCGGTAGAGCATTAGGCGTTGAATACCACTCTGACCTTCGTACTGATGCTTTCTTCCTTCAAAACAGCGTGATGAGGTAAGAAATAACAGTCAGTTGAGTCCGCTGGCACGTTATCAGATATTTTAGACATATGTCCTTATGTCTCATATTCCCCCAAAACCCGATTATATTCCGTTTGCAGGACAGTTTTTTCCGCTAGCTGCGTCTCGTTCCGGTAGAACTGAAAGCAGGCGCCTTTCAGCGATGGTCCTAAGCAAATGTTGTTCGGGCAGTCCTTTTTGAAGGGTAATGATACGATGTATTTCCCTTCTACATTCCTCTTGGTTGTCGCCTTGAACATTTCTTCGCAATAGGTGTCGTCGTCATTCAGACTTTTTTTCTTAGGAATATCCTCCAACTCCCAGAAAGCGGTTAACTGCTTGTCCAGGTTGACTTCATTGTAAAATGATAAGATAATGTTGGTTGGATTCGATGCTTCCGGACAACCGGTTAAAATCCAACCAAACACGGTTTCTTGGGCGAGAAGCGTATTTAGCATGTTCTTTTTTATGCCGCTTAAAATGATCTCAGGATATATGTCTCCTCCAAGTACGAGATCCACCGGTTCATTGATGAAGAACCTTTTGTCCGCCAAGACCAAGTCTGGGTATGCTTGCCGGGTCATTGCGCTTACTTGGCAAGTCGGCAGATCTCCTGTTAATTTTGGTAAAACCAGCACAACAGCATCTATGCTTATTAATGGGTGTGGGCGACCGCAATTGAATGGTGCACACTTCCTTTACCTGCACAGGTATTGAAGATTAGTTGGTCTGACAAGTCTAAATTAATCGCTTTCAATCTGATTGCCGGGCATGGTATTGGATCAAAGACACAAAATAAGCCTAAGCGCATCATGTAAGGCAAACTGTGAATCCCAGTGGTCGGTCAATAACAGTTTGGGGTTGTATTTCAAAAATATTGCTGGTCCGTTAGTACGCATTATGCGTAAGGAACAGTATATGTTCATATTTCAACAAAATTTGCAAGATGTAGTCGAAAACTGAGAGTTTCTGCTGAAAAATCACCCAAAACACACTGAACATGTTGGCAAAGACTGAAGGCAAAAGCAAAAAGTTGCTATTTTGAAATGACCTCTACAATCCGCGGATATGAATCTCGTTGAAAATTTGCGAAATCAACTAAAATCGCAGCTTACTAAGTATCCAAGTCCGTCCAGTGGAGCACATGATCTATAAAAGCAAACCAAGGATATTTGGAAGGCTATACCTCCAGAATTTTTACAGGGATAGAAATAAGGTATGCCAAATTGCATCCAGGAGCTAAAAAAAGCAAAAGTATACTGAACATTGTGTTAACAATTCTTTTTTTTTTGTGAAAATTGTCAAAAAGTTATTAGAAACATATAAGTGCAAAACTGTAACATATGCCTTAATTTACATTTTTGTCTGCTGGTTTTATTATTGTTGTTGGGTTGACTTCAATTCGTTATGAGAGAGGAAGTACAGATGTACCAATAAGAATATACAACAAAACTATGAATGTCGTTAGAACTTGGAAAGATAGCGGCGGCTGATATAAAAATCATTACACCATGTTACAGTTTTGCTCGTCACTGTACGTGTATGTGCATACGGTCCAAGAATGATAGAATACAAGATTGCGCCGTCCTGGGCGTTGACATTTGTGTACCACAAGTAAACAAAGAATAGAGCGAAAAGAAGAACGAGTTGAAACAGCCAAATCAGTTCACTTTACTGCGAAAAACGTGTTTTAATTTTGCTAAATGCGAAAATATTGCATTTTTCACCTAATCTATTAGAGAACAGTGAACATTGTAGTGCACTCCATTGCTTTGCAATTGAGGCTGCTTCAGCAAACGTTTTAGTGCACTCCATTGCTTTGCAATTAAGGCTGCTGCAGAAAACTGCAGCAGCCTGCGTGGAGCAGAAACAAAATCATTGTGAGGAAATGCTGTTAATATAATAATAGAGAATCATTTCGGGAACGGCTTTGCCGTACCCTATGTACACAAAATGCAGCGATTCGTCCCAGCGCTACACTTGCATCTACGCTTCTTGCATCTTGACGGTTGTCGCAATTTAACACACAGCACTTCATTGTATTAGTTTTTACGCAGTCTTCAACTCAAAAATCACTCACAAATTGCAAATTAACACGATTTAAACTGATTTTTCACTTATAATTCAAATTTCTCTTTCGCTGATTTGTAAACAAAGGTTTATTTACAAGTTACCACAACTTTCAAAATCGGCAAAACCAAACTAGCGGTACCACTGACGGCGCCACCTTTGTTCGCTGCACCGTGCATACGGTCTATATTACCGCCCATTAGGGTGGTGCGCTATATTTAGGCCGAATGCCTAAACACAAATATTTTGCAAGACTTTAAATGCAACATTTTGCGTGTTAAAAGCAACACAAAACTTCTTGCCTCAAGAAGTAAATAGAAAGCAAAGATACCACTCAAATTGTTATTCTAAGTTTACAGCAGTGTCAAAAAAATAGAAAGTTGTTCCAGAAGAAGATAAACCATCGGAATCATCATCAAAGTGATAAGTAGTTTTTCTCTGTTTCTCTCGCACATACACACGTTATACCGATCATTTTCGTATATATATGAACACACTCTATTTACAAAAGGATAATTGTTTTGAATAATATTGTAAATATTAAGTTGCAGTACAAATACAAATTTTATAATAGGAGTATTGGATATTTGTTGTATATACCCTTGGGTTCTATATTTTCCGTATTTATGGTTCTTAGTAGATATTGTAGTAAAATGTCTAACAGCATGCATTATGTACAGAAACCTTAAATACCACAATTACAGGATACTGGGGCATATACAACAAATGCGGGTATTTTAACAAGCGAAAATCTGGNCCTTAAATACCACAATTACAGGATACTGGGGCATATACAACAAATACGGGTATTTTAACAAGCGAAAATCTGTAGACAATTAAAAACACGAAAAAGTAAACAATTGAAAACGCAGTAAATCGCTAACTTATAGTAAAACGTTGCTAGTCCACATTTTGTGAAAATACGAGTTTGATATAAGAAGCAAGATAAATTCAAAATGCATATTTTCAAAAGGACTAAGGTACTTGTTTTATCTCTTCCTGTATATGATCAATGAAAGGCAAATTTGCTCAGTCCAAAAAAGACACAAAAAATTCTGTAAGGCCAAAATACTACGAAATCCTTAAATGAACATCGAATCCTTCCGATTCGTAAGAAGTTTTGTTTTACTTTTAACACGCAAAATGTTGCATTTAAAGTTTTGCAAAATATTTGAAGAAAATGGTTACTTATTTTCATCTTTGTAAAATTTGTACCAATGGACTTAGCAACTTTTCACTCTAAACTACCGAAATGTATTAAAATAAAAATCCACGAACAATCACACATAGGAAGATGAACAGTAAGTATATCGTCGTTTAAAGTAGAAAACCGCGTATCAAGAGAGTGCAAATCCTCGTATATCAGGTTACCAGAATTATATAGGAGAGATAAAAACCTGTCTTTTTTCAACACGGTTCTCTCTTTAATCACCAATCATTTCTACCTTTTATATCTAAATATCGATATTTGGGTATAAACGGATAAGGTTTGGTGTTCCCGTGACCGAACCTCATTTTTGGCACAAATGTCAGTTACGAAGTTTTGCATAACCACGATACGCGGTTTTGTACTCTAAACGACGATATGCATGTACATCAGGGGCAAACGCAGGTATCTAGGGGTTTTGGGGGTTCAAACCCCTCCCGAAATGCCTGCGGAAAATTTTAAGAATCTTCTTTTTTGATCTATATATAAATAGGCAGGCATGAATAATTGGGAACAATTTTCTCCTATGTTTCTTAACCGATTCGAATGATTGTTGCTTTGTTGGAAAGGTGTTTCGGAGGAGGAGTGCACAAACTTTTAACTTTTCCGATAGGTGGCGCAGGAGTCGAGCTATACTTGTTATAGGAGGAGGCTCTAAAGTCTCCGGGAAGGTCATTTTCGTCGGTCTCAACAATTACGTCGTAGGTATCTTGAACGCGATCCCAAAACTTGTCTATGTTTTTATCTTTGACGTTANTTCGGAGGAGGAGTGCACAAACTTTTAACTTTTCCGATAGGTGGCGCAGGAGTCGAGCTATACTTGTTATAGGAGGAGGCTCTAAAGTCTCCGGGAAGGTCATTTTCGTCGGTCTCAACAATTACGTCGTAGGTATCTTGAACGCGATCCCAAAACTTGTCTATGTTTTTATCTTTGACGTTAAAGGTAGACTCAGTATTGTTTTGGATCGGGGTTGTTCTGAAGCGAGAGCAGTAGTCCATGAAATTGTCCGTCTCCGCAATAAACTTTGCTGAAGGGTTCGGCTGTTTGGCCTTTTTTGTGGACTTTCCTGCCGAACGCGTTGGTCTCTGAGAATCGGTGGAAGAACCTTGCATTTTCTCTTTTTCGCTCATTTTGGGGCTATTTTTGGTGTCACTTTCGGGTACGTTTAACATTCACGAGTACTTTAGTTAAAGTGGGAGTGGAGATTCAAAAAAAACTTTGAGCCGAAGGAGGAGTTGCGGGAACCTGATTGAATTAGGGGGACTGAAATTTCTATAGTAACAGTGATCGAGAGGAAATTAGTAGCCGATGCATCGTTTGCATCCCTAAATACACGAGAGTTCGATATACTCAATGGTGCAACAGGTCGATTTAGTCTGACATTCACGGCACCTTTTCTCACTTGTCGATTTTTAGTAATAACTCGAGCTCAGCATCACCTCACATCTCTTTTATACAACTGGACTCATCATAAAAAAAGATTTTTAGTAATAACTCAACTCCAGCGCCAACTGGCGGGTTAAATTGTGAAACTAAACTATCCAGAGACTCACTCAAACACACAGACACAACTTTTTTGAAATCCCTCCAGCCGTTTAGGACTTCACTCACAAACATACCTACAGAAGAATTATATACACATTCAAAGATAAGAAAAAGTCACTTTGCCATTCCCTCTTTTCAAAGAGACTACTTTTCTCCATCAGTATGGGATTAATTTCATATATCTCCATACGAAGTTTCAGTGCTGTACCATGAACACTTCCAGAGATATGCAGTATGAAATCCGGCTTGTATGGTAGGTGCCACGCCCCCTTTTCCAATATATCACCACATTCATATATCTCCACACCAAGTTCCAGTACTCTACCAAGAACAATTCTAGAGATATGCAATAAGAAAAATTCGACTTGTATGGGAGGTGCCACGCTGGTATAAAGTTCCAGTACTCTACCATAAACACTTCCAGAGATACTTGTTATGAAAAAATCGATTTATATGGGAGGTGCCACGCTCCATTTTCAAATAGTCCGAAATTTTATTCATGAGTATGCGATAGATTTCTACTCTACCATGAACATTTCCAGAGATATACAGTATGAAAAATTCGGTTTGTATATGAGGTGCCACGCCCCTTTTCCAATAATTCCAATTTTTCTCCATGAGTATGTGATTGATTTCATATATTTCCGTACCAAGTTCAAAAATTTCTCCAATTTTTCTCAAGAGTATGCGATTGATTTCATATACATAGTATCCCCATACCAAGTTCCAGTACTCTAGAATGAACACTTCGGTGTTCGGTAAAAATTCGGTTTATATGGGAAGTGCCACGCTCCCTTTTCAAATAGTCCTAATTTCGTATTGTATGGGCTCTAACAATAGCTCAAATTTTTCTGAAGAGTATGCGATTGATTTCATATACATAGTACCTCCATACCAAGTTCCAGTACTCTACCATGAACATTTCCAGATATATACAGTGTGAGGTGCCACGCTCCTTTTCCAATAGCTCCAATTTCTCTCCATGAATATGTGACTGGTTTCATATATTTTCGTACCAAGTTTAAAAATTGTACCATGAACGCTTCCACTACTTACTTTAGTTAGGATTAGACAAGGGTTAGCCATGGATTAGAAGTAATAAGGGATTTAATTTTTTTATACCCGAGCGCACTTGTGCACAAGGGTATTATAACTTAGTTCACATAACGGTTGTTTGTAACAGGCAAAACGAATCGAGATAGATATAGACAAATGTATACATAAATGATCAGAATGAAAAGAGAGATCAAGCGGTGACTCTCTGTCCGTCCGTCCGTCCGTCTGTCCGTCCGTCTGTGCACACGATAACTCGAGTAAAAATTAAGATATCTTAACGAAACTTGGTACGT
>NW_016159229.1:1963-20040 GCF_001687245.7 Rhagoletis zephyria | reverse complement strand
TATACATATTATTTTTCCTGTTATCAATACATATTTTGAATCTGAGGATAATCGGACCATAAACCCGATTTTTAGTAATAACTCGACTCCTACGCCACCTGGCCGCTTGTTTTTTTGCAGTGGTATTGTCTTTCCTATTGTCAATACACATCTCAAATATGAGGCGAATCGGACCATAAATACGGGTTTTACTAATAACTCGACTCCAGCGCCACCTAGCGATTGTTTTAATAGTTATTCTGCTATTCGGAAGGTAGACGAATTCAAGAAACAAATATCATAAAAATCGGACCAGCCGTTCTTGAGTTATAAATGGTGTAACTAACACGACTTTGTTTTATATATGTATGTATATAGATTTCACAATTTCTGATGTATTGTCTAAACTGTTTATGCATTTCAGGCCATTGGTTGCATAATATTTTCCGTTGAATTTAAAGTTTTAGAGATAAACGTAATGGGTTTCCTCTCCTGGCTTAAGACTACACCTATCGCGTCATTTGAGGCGTCGCACAGTGTTTCGACTATATGGTGGCAGGTAGATAAAGTCATGGTGACAGTTGGTAAAAAAAACCGGTTTGACTTAGAGAGGGAATAGTAAAAGTCATAAGTACCAAATTTTACATTATTTACTCACCCCCCTTCTTCACGAACGATATATTTCCAAAAAAATACGGGAATGGGCGCGATACCGACTAATCTGTTTAGTTGCTTTTGGCGCTGAACCCATTACAGAAAGTGTTTCTTTTTCAATTGTAATTAATTATCTAAATGTGGTGGAATATTCAGGTGAAGGTATTTATCATTTATTTGGTATTTTCCCATTTTCTTACCAAAAAATTTACTTTGATATGTAGATGCTAAAGATTATTAGTAAAAAAAAGTGTGAGGACCGGTCCGTCAGGTCTTGAAATTAGACCAATATTTTAGAGAATTTTATGTAGTTTTCGAATATATAATTTGATCTTTGCGCGCGACTTTGTAAATATATGTAAATTTTGATTTTCTTAATTTTTGATTTTCAGCTCCTTTTTGCATAATTTAGCGAAAAGAATTTTTCAAACAATGAAAAAATCCCACCAGATATTGGGAAAAAGCGAGTATTGACACCTAAGTCATTTCATTGTATAACCTTTGCTTTCTGAGAGTGGAAACAGGAAATAAAAATTACCCAAAATTCCATCACATTTAATGACTGGGCCAACATTTTTTGTGAGTTTTTAACGTTATAGTAATCCAATCTTCCCCATATTTTATATTTAGGTTTTTCTAATAAAATAAAGACTACAAACTAAATTTCATTGAAATCGGATGAGATTTAATGTTTCCGCCCACAAGAGTAGAGGGCGTGGCAATTATTCCATCTTTACAAAATTTCATAATTCTCTATTTCTAAGTAAAACTAGAGCACGTCAAGTTTCGGTGAAATCGATGCAGGTGTACTATTATTTCCATCTGCCTCCATATAGTCGAAACACTGTGCGTCGGTTGCCAGTATAAATTTTTTATTAAAATCTGGTTGATTTAATCCTACTTGGTTAATAAGTAATTGTTTTAATTTTTCAAAAGCTAAAATCGCATCCTGTTCCAATCGAACTTCGATTTTTTTAGACATATGTTGGGACACATGACCATTTTCTCCTGATAAATGTTTGGTTAAGGGTTTTGCTATTGCTGCATAATCCCTGATAAATTTTCTGTAATATCCAGTCATTCCTAGAAAACTACGTAGTTGGCGTATCGTTTTAGGCAATGGAAAATTGGATATCGCTTCAATTTTATGCGGATCGGTTTTAATTATATTGTTTGCAACAATGTATCATTTTCATAGTCGCTTTCTTAAGGACATTGATTACTTGATTCAAATGTCTTACATGATCCTCCAAATTACGTGAAAAAACAATTATATCATCAATATACACATGACAAAATTTCCCAATAAATTCTCTTAATACATCATCCATTGCTATTTGGAAAATACTTGGTGCATTCTTCAGTCCAAACGGCATTCTTAAAAATTCGTATTTTCCATTATTAACTGAAAATGCTGCTTTTTCAATATCTTCAGCCTTCATCAAAGTTTGGTGAAATCCAGATTCTAGATCAATTGTAGAGAAATATTGTGATTCTCCTAGATTCGAAAGTATAACGTTTCTTTATTAATACCTTTTTTTGGTACCACCCAAATTGGAGAATTATAAGGACTTTTACTTGGTTTTATAACTTCTTTTTCCAAAAGATCTTCAATGTCCTTATTCACAAAAACATTTGCTGCTAAAGGATATTGATACTTTTTGCTCCAAATTGGGGTATTTACGGAAGTTCTTATTTCCGCACGAATGTCCGTTCTAAGGAAGACTAATGTCAATTTCTGAATGAATGGATTAAATTTTTTCAAGAACTTCATTTTCTAAAATTCTTATTTCACCTAAGTCTTTTTGTAAAGGCTTGTAATAATTTTTAATAAAATTACCGGAATACACATCGGCTGGCGCTTCAAAGGATTTTTCCTCTAAAGTAATTTTGTTTAAATATTTAATTTCATTGTCGGTAAATTCATCGACTGGCGTTGTAAGACTTTTTTGTCCCACAGTTTTAACTTTATTTTTGTTGTCGGTAATTTCATCGACTGGCGTTGTAAGACTTTTTTGTCCCACAGTTTTAATTTTATTTATTTTGTTTCCGTTAAATTCGTCGGCTGGCGTTGTAGGACTTTTCTTTTGTCCCACAGTTTTAATTTTATTTATTTTGTTGCCGGTAAATTCGTCGGCTGGCGTTGTAGGACTTTTCTTTTGTCCCATAGTTTTAATTTTATTTATTTTGCCGGTATTAACATCGGCTGGCGTTGTAGGAGTTTTCTGTCCCGCAGTTTTAACTTTATTTGTTTTTCCATTTTTCAATCCATTTTCATATTTGCCGGGATATGCTTCGGCGGGCTGTTCAGATTCAGTTTCCGAACTATAAATTATTTCCTCCTTTCCGTTATTTGGTGTCAAAAATTTATTTTTTAAATTTATTACCGCGTTAATTTTCTTTAAAAATTTATAACCTATTAAAAGGTCTGATTCCAAATTATCGATTTCATCAAATTTTTGTTTAACGCCGAATAAATGGATTATGTGATAATATTTAATTATTGTAAACCCATTTATCGTATTTACGCGTTTGTAAATATTCATTTTTATTTTTATATATTCCTGCTTTTATGTAGCAACTTGTTGCTCCTGTATCAATTAGGATTTGTAAATCACCGTCAATGACTTTGTCATATCGCAGGATATATGGCAAGTCTACTTTTCCCCTAAAAAATGATTCTCATTAATATTATTCACTCGTTGCGTTTTGTTGGGTGGTTGAGCACTTAACTGAGCACTGGCATTTGGCCTTTTCTCAGCTAAATAGTTTTGATTATGTGGTACGTAATTATTTCGATAATTAATTTGAATATTCCCTGGCTTTTGTTGCTGCCGATTTTGGATCTGAATGCTTCGATCAACATCCATTGGTGTTGGTCGAGCTTGATCATGTTGTGGGGTTATCCTTTGGATATTATTTCTTTGTGGTTGACTTTGTGCAAACCGCAAATGATTGTAAAAATTATTAAAATTATTATATTTGTTATTATTTACACTTGGAAAATTTTGTGTTTTTCCAAATTGTAGTGCGAAGGTTGCTCGCATATTGTTCGATTCCAATTCTTGTGCTTTTGCAAGAGCATTCGGTAAATCACTTGGTGAGAGTGAAAATAAAATATTTGACAAATTACCGTTTAGTCCCGTAATAAATATACGTAAAGCGTCACGCTTATTTTTCGCATTTAACTCTTTGGTCACTGCACTGTCTGATCCGTATGTCATAATTGCCTTATTTATGAGTAAGGTTAATTTTTCGTTAACCTTGTTGTAATACTCAATAATAGTATTACCACCTTGGCGCAAAATGCTCATCTCTTGCTCAATAATATGAGCAGGCGTTTTGTCAGCATAAGCGAAATCTAGTCGCGCTAAAATGGCGTCAATATTTAGAACTGTCCCATGATTTGATAATAAATCGTTTGCGTCCTGGGTAATCCTGTTTCGTAAAATGGTTAATGCAGCGAAATACCTACGGCTGCCTCTCACATATAAGCTCATCGCATTATTAGCTGATTCTCTCCAGCACCAATGATTCATCCCAGTTAATTTGAGAGTCGACCACTTCTGGTCTGTAATCAGTTAAGGTTACTGATTTTGTTAATCCCTCAATTTGCCTACGCAATTCAGACACCTCTAGTCTGAGTGATGCATTCGTTGCTGCAATTAACCTTGCTACTAGAGCCTCATTCTCATTATTCAAAGTCATATTTGAAAAGTTTTTTATTAATCTTTCCAGATTTGTATTTAAACACTTCACAAATTAACAACACCGTTTTTTATAAGGACACTTTTCAGTTTTATGATTTCCTTTACAATAATCACAATAGTACAAGTTTTTATATTTTGGACCACTTTGATTTTGTCCCATTTTAAAATTTACCACTTCTTTTTGCAACCCGAATCATTGCTACCGTTTCTGATTCTTATGTCTCTCTATTATAATAATCTGCTAATGTGGCTTTCTTATTCTTTCCTATATATTTAAATACTGCTTCCATACACTTTACTCTTCCCTCATCACTACCTTCATCAAATAGATCTCTTTCTCTAAATACGTTTTCCTTGAATTCGTCAGAATTCTCTTCTATTACCAATTTTTCCACTATTCTATTTATTTCGTCGTAGTCAAAGTCAGGTGGTAGAGCGTCCGTCATTTAAATTTTTTATAATACAAAAATATAGAATAGAATAAATAAATCGTACATTAATTTGCTGCTTCAGCTCCTTGTTGCTGTCACTGTTGTTATTAATTTACTGGTCTTCTTTCCACCGTTGTTATACTCTGCTACTACTGTGTTGTTGATTTTGATGTTGAGTTATTTATCTATTTCCACGGTTACTTTGTTGTTGATTTTGATGTTGAGTTATTTATCTATTTCCACGGTCACTATGTTGTTGATTTTGATGTTGAGTTATTTATTAATGAGGATATTTAAAGTTTTTAACTTTTTTCTCCTACAGTAAGGATACGTTTTAAGTTTTTTTTATTAATTTTTTTCTCCTCCACTGAGGATACTTTTTATGAGTTTTTTCACTTTTTTTTCTCCTCCAGTGAGGATACTTATTTCATAGTTTTTTTTTACTCAAATTGTTCATCTGTGTATTGTTCATAGAAGAAAATATTTTAATAATAATGGAATTCGGAAAATTTAAAAATGTTCAAATTAAACCCAAATTCATGGTTGAAGTAATATTGTAGATGATTGCGAATAAATATTACTTACCTGCAAATCCGGCTGAGCTTAGCTGTTGTTTAGCGAAAACAATTCCAGTAAGTTTGAAAATGTCAATAACACAAATCTTTGCTTTTTTTGAACTTTTGGCAAAAAGATTTCTCCAAGCTTTAATTCAAAGCGGGAAAATAGTTTCAATGAAAATTTTCGAAAGTATTTTAATCTCGCAGAAAAATTTTTATAATAATTCAATTCATGGAAGTGGGATTCATGTTCAAATTAAACCCTCATTCAGAATTGAATTAATCTCTTAAATGTTATTGAATAAAAAGTGCTTACTTGCAAATGCGGCTGAGCTTAGTTGTTGATTAGCGAAAACGACTTCAGTAAGTTTTGAAAACGTCAACAACACAAATGCTTAGCTTTTTTCGAATTTTTGCAAAAAAGGCCACTCCAAACTATTGTTAAAAACAGGAAGACTAAATAAAATGAAAATTTTTGAGTGTATTTCATTTTTACTAAATTTTAGTGTATTTCATTTAATTTAAACGAAAAAGTTAAGTTATTTAGAAGTGAAATGTACTTATTTTTGTTACAAATATGGTTAAAATTTTACTTAAATTGGGAATTATAACACTGTACAGCACTCGGCTGGGCATTGGACCAAGCCAACTTTTTTTAAGAGACTGAGTCATAAGTAAAAAAACTAATTTCTCCGTTTTTCGATGTTAGCCTCCGAAATCGAAATATTGGCCTTCAAAGTTCGAAATTGGACCTTTGGTAAAAAATTATTTTTAATTATTACATGTAAAAAGCAACAAAAAAGTAAAATACAGACGTGGTCCGCCTTTTGCTCTTATTTATATGGTATATACATTTTTTGTGTGAAAACTTATATTACAGGTGCCATAACGGTCAGATCTTCGAAAAATTAAAAACTTATGGCCTTATTCATAAAAAATAAAGTAGCTTTATAAAAGGTTTATAAATTGGAAAATGTATGAAAACGTCAATTTATAAAGCTTTTAAACCTACTTTATTTTTTATGAATAAGGCCATTAATATTTCAGAAAATTTTGAACTGATTTTTAAAAAATTCGTATCGTTGTAAAGGTGATTTANAAAAATTTGAAAAAAAACACCTTTAAAAAAAAAAAAAATTTTTTTTTTTTTTTTTTTTTTTTTTAAATATTTTAAACAAAAAAATTACTAACCGATATATAAAAAAAGGTATTTTTTCCTTGAAATGTGTTTTTTTTTAATTCTTGTATACGAAGTATACAAATAATCATATCAAAAGAAAGGAGATTTAGTCGCCTTTATAACGATACCAACCTTTTAAAAGTCGGTTAGTAATTTTTTTGTTTAAAATGNCCTTTGAATGTGTTTTTTCTCAAAGTTTTATATACGAAGCATACAAATATGCATATCAGAAGAAAGGAGATTAAATCGTCTTTACAACTATACCAATTTTTTAAAAAACTGTTAGTAACCTTTTTTTTAAATATTTTTTGTTATAAAAAAAAAGTTATTTTTCATTTAAATGTGTTTTTTCTAAAAATTTTATAAACGATGTATACAAATATGCATATCAGAAGAAAGAAGGTTTAATCACCTTTACAACGATATAATTTTTTTTTAAAATACGTTCAAAATTGTTTGCAATATAAGGAATTTAATTTTTCGAAGACCTGAACTTTGACCCCTCATAGCACCTGTAATATAAGTTTACACAAAAAAAGTTATATATCATTTAAATAAGAGCAAAAGGAGGACTACGTCTGTATTTTTAGGTTATTAGTTATTTACATGCAATAATTAAATATAATTTTGTACCAAAGGTCCTATTTCGAACTTCGAAGGCCCGTATTACGATTTCGGAGGAAAACTTCGAAAAACAGAGAAATCACTGTTTTACCTATGACTGAAGCTCTGGATTGGTCCAATACCCAGAAAAAAAGTTGATTTTGTCGTACAGTGCAATTACATATTTTTCGTAATTGCAACCATAATTTAAGGCAGACTGTAATAAAAGAAGAAAATTCAGCGAATATAGCAAATCAATTCAACTTCTTACGCTGGCCGAAGACACCTTCTAACTGACTTCAAGCGAAAATTGAATAACACAAAAAAATATGAAAAGTTAAGGAACACATTACGGCTGAACGTTAATCTTTTCCAGTCTGCGAAAATACAAATCATAACTTTTGATAAAAGTGGTGATCTTTTAAAATAGCACTAATTCTCTGCTTTCTTAGCCTTGTCACTACAAGCTCCCTATCCATATAAGAAACTGTACTCATTTCGCTTTCATATTAGGCAACGTTAAATTTTGGAGGTTTTTGTGAAACAACAACCGCTACTGTAAGTGGGAAGAGTACAGTAGCGAATATGAATAAGGGTAAAGGACGTTTTGTGGTTAGTTTCTATTACAATAGGGGTATTCTCCAAATCTTGCAAAGCCATTGCACGTAGCACGGATTGCATGGATTGCATAACTTGCAAACACACAACAACAAAATACATGAGAAACAACATTTCCTATCGCTGCAAAATATGCAACGTCGAAACCCATGTATATATTTTGCAAAATAGCATAGCAAAATAAATGCGACCCTGTGCTAGTTGTTTTGTTGTTGGAATTGCTGCATATTTCTCTCATTCCTCTCATCTCGCTCACTTCATTTTTTTTTTGCTGTTTCTTGTTATTGTAGTTGATACATAATTTCGCTCCTTGCTACCCATGCATGCTACCACTTTGCAATAGGGTGCTCTCATACTCTTCGAAATTTGGAATAGTATTTTTGCATTTCGTGCAATCCGTGCATCGTGCAAGACTTCGAGAATACCCCTAATCTTTTTTGTGAGAGAATTTTACCAATGAATTTTTACCTAAGTTTTGTGATTTTTGTTGTTTTCTTACAGTTTGCTGTTGTTAATGCATATGCAGTATAACATTAATATTTGCAAGGCTGAAACTCGTATGTTTCGTTTTGAAACAACAACATAATAATGTAATGGGAGAAAAGAGTGAGTGGAGTAGCGAATCGCGTTACTGCATGTGAGTATCAGTCATGCTGCAGTAGAAATGCGTCAACGAAAAGGCCAAAAGAGTTAAAGATCATTGTGTTGGATGTTTTTTTTTTAACCTCTACTCTTTTAGCATTTTCATTGGCGTACTTCTGCTGTGGCGTATGTGATACCTATAGGGCAAGTTTAGATAAGGCAGGAAAAAGAGAATATGTCTGTAGTTGTTCATGCAGCGTAAGAGTAATCAAAAAAATGCTCGATTTGTTAGCAATATTCAAGAATCCACTTCTTGTTTTAACACACTACTCATACGCTTAGAAAATCAGTGGCTAATGATATTTTTTATATTTTGATAATTGTTATTATTTTTTTATAATAAAATATACCATAAACTGTTAATAAATAAGCATAACATTTATCAGGGATTCCTATAGCAGAAACAGATTTTTATAAGAATTCAATTCATCAAAATTGGATTCATGTTGAAATGAAACCCTTATTCAGAGTTGAATTTACTTCTTAAATGTTATCTAATAAAAAGTACTTACTTGCAAATCCAGCTAAGCTTAGCTGCTGAGTAGAGAAAACGGTTCCAGTATGTTTTGCAAATTTTAATTATAAAAATTCTTTGCTTTTTTCGAATTTTTGGCAAAAAAGATCAGTCCCAACTGTAATTCAAAATGGAAAAAATAATTCCATTAAAAATTTTTGAATGTATTTTAATCACGAGAATTTTACTAAATTTTAGTGTATTCCATCAACTAAACGAAAAAGATAATTTAGAAGTGAAATATACTTACCTTTGTTGCAAATCTACTGAGTCGTAACCACAACTACAGGGTGACAATAAATAACGGGGAAAAGCCTTTTTGCATATTTTTTAAGCAAAATTTAAAGAAACAACTTATGTATAATTACAATAGTACTAGGCATTACTAATTTGTGTTTAAACCGACTTCAAAGTGGCCTCCCTTGGCAGCAAACGCTTTAAATGTTTTGTAAAATTTTCTGCCACACGCCGCAGCTCCTCTAGCGAAATAAGATCCCATTCACGGCGCAGTGATTGCTTTAGGGAGTCCAAACTTTTGTGTGGCTTAGCACAAGCCCTGGTCTCCAAAATTGACCAAATGCTGTAATCCATGGGATTAAGATCTGGTGAGTACGGTGGCCATTCTGCAGCTGTGATAACGTTCGGAAAATTTTCTTTGCGCCAGTCTTGAACTTCTGAAGCCCTGTGAGCAGGAGCGGAGTCCTTTTGGAATGTTCATTCCTGTTCGCCAAAATGCTCTTGGGCCTACGGAAGTACCACAACCTCCAAAAAAGATTACGACGGTAAACTTCCCTATTGATTTTAACCCCCTGATCCACAAAAATCAGAGGTGTTTTGCCGGATGGACAAATTCCAGCCCAAACCATCACAGATTTGGGATTTTGGCGGCGCTCGATGATGTGTGATGAACCAGAAGCTTGTGCCGTCCAGATCCTATCATTTTGACGGTTGTGCACTTGCTCAATGGTAAACAGTTTCTCATCAGTGAAACGAATTTTTTCCCAGCGAGCATTCGCGCACGACGCAAGAGTTGTCGACATCTTTCCAGCCGTACTGTTTTGTTTTCATCCGTAAGCGGCTGCGCTCTTGGAATTTTGTACGGCTTAATGTAAAGCTCCTTTTTCGCAATTTGACGAACAGTTTCACGACCAATACCAGTTTCGCGGGCAATTTTTCTCATTGAAAGCCTTGAATTTCTCTGAACTCGCTTTTTGATTATCTGGCGGTTCCTTGGTGTATTGACAGTTCGGTTTCTTCCACGTCCCGGGCGATCACATTCATGGCCAAGTTCATCGAACCGCTGGATTGTTTTGGAAACAGTTTAGCGAGGAACGTTGAGCAACCGAACAATTTCCCATTGTCGCATTCTTGGTGATGCAATTCCAAAATAGCACTTCTTTTTTTTCGACATTTCAAAACTTTAATTTAGGTAACGAAATGAATACTGATAACTAAACGACTGATAACTAAATTAAGTAAAGAATTCAACGTGATCTAAATTTTACAGTTATGTTGGTGCATTCACGAGTACGACCTCCTTGAAGTTTGTCGCCGTTATTTCTTGTCACCCTGTCTAACACAAATCAGACAGTACTAAAAAAATTCAGGGAATAAAGCAATTACGTCTTACGCTGACCGATGACACTTTCTAACTGGCCTCACGCGAATTAAATACCACAATAAGAGACAAAAAGTTAAGAAGCACATAACGGTTAACTGTAAATCATTTCTATTTCGTGGAAATACAGTTCATAACTTCTGACAAAGCACATATTTTTTCTCCTCTTAGAATATAAGAAACTGTACTCATTTCATCTTCATATTAAGCAACGTTAAATTTTGGAGGTTTTTGTGAAACCACAACCGCTACTGTAAGTGGGAAGAGCGAATATGAATAAGAGTAAAGGACGTTTTGTTGTTAGTTTCTATTTCAACCTTTTTTGTGAGAGAATTTTACCAATGAATTTTTACCTAAGTGGAAAGGCTGAAAATCATATGTTTCTTTTTTATTTTATTTATTTATTTATTTCAGTCAATTGAACAATAAATTCTTACTGACTATAATTCAGAGGTACTTAAAACTAGTTAAAATAGTTGTATAATAAAGTATGAACTACTCCACAGGATAGAGACGAGTCAAAAGTTGGAATATTGTTCAGCTCCACTAAGGTTCTAATCAAGGGAGCATACATTGCATAATTCGTTTTAGAAAATACGATATAGAAAGAAGAAACACTGCGTAAATTACGTGTAGGAACATTGAAAGTTATTCTTTCCAAGAGGTTAGGGCAATCAACCGATCCATTCAAGAGATTGGCAACGAATGAGCAAGCAAGATAAGCAGATCTGCTACGTAGAGTTTGTAAATTTAGAAGTGCACAACGTGATTCATATGAGGGAATGGGTTCACTAAAATTCAATGAGCGTAAAGCAAATTTTATAAATTTTTTCTGTATCCGTTCTAATCGCGTGATATGAGAATTGTGGTATGGTCTCCAAATGAATGACGCATACTCCAACCTGGATCTTACTAGAGTAATATAAAGCAGCTTCAAAGTGTATGGATCGTAAAAAGATGAACTATTTCGTCGGACGAAAGCCAGCATCACGTATGATTTGCCAACTATATATTCGATATGCGTGGAAAAATTTTGTTTCGTAGTAGACACCTAGATCCTTGACTTCATTAACATGATTAAGAGGAGATCCAGAAATATTATAGCGCGTGTGGAGCGGAATTAGCTTTCTGGTATAAGTACAATGTGAGCACTTATTTATATTTAGATGAAGGCGGTTTCGTTTGCACCAATCGTGTAGTTTAACGAGTTCTCCTTGAAGGGCAATGGAATCGTTTATACATTTAATGACAGAGTAAATTTTGAGATCGTCCGCATATAATAGATATTTAGATGACGAGAAGCAGGACCCTATGTCATTAATAAATAAAATAAACAACAGTGGTCCAAGTATACTACCTTGAGGAACACCCGACGTCGCAATAAAAGGCTGTGAGTAGACATCCTCGAACACAACCATGCAATTTCTGTCAGACAAATATGATTTAATCCACTCCAAAAAATTAGAGTGGAAACCCATAGAGAATAATTTAGACACTAAGACCTTGTGAGAAACTCTGTCAAATGCCTTTGAAAAGTCAGTATATATTGTGTCGACTTGCTGGCCAGCTTGAAAAGCAGACAGACAATCTTCCGTAAAAATTGCAAGATTAGAGACTGTGGACCTTCCTTTAATAAAACCATGTTGGTTTGGACTAATTAAACTGCTAACTGAGAATGACAATTTCACCTTAATAACACATTCAAAAATTTTCGCTACTGTGGTTAACTTTGAAATTGGTCTATAATTAGATACATCATTTTTGTTGCCACTTTTAAAAATCGGGGTTATCTGAGCCTTTTTCCAATCATCAATAAATTTACCCGATGCTAAAGACATATTAAAAATCAGTGTCAAAGGTTGGATTAATGCAGGACATTTTTTAAAGAGTATGGCTGAAAGGCCATCAGGATCCATAAGATTTGAGGTTTTAAGTGAATCAATACCACTACCAACGTCCACTTCCGACAGTGTAAGCGACCCAAACGCAGGTAGGCATTCAGGAATAAAGGCATTAGCATGGGTAATATCTGAGTCGGAGACAAAATTTGAGGAGAAAAACTCGGCAAAAATATTGGCTGCTTCCTCGGGACAACTTGCATGTTTATCCTTATAAAAAACAGACGCAGGAATGCTGGATTTCGAAGATTTGGATTTAATATAACTCCAGAATGCTTTAGGATTTTTTTTATATTAGCTTCCTGGTAATTAACGTATTTAGCGTAGAGTAACTTATCGAGTTCATTAAATTTCTTTAAATATAATTGGTATTGCTCATAATAAAATAGTAGTTTAGTCGCTTTAAACTTTTTATGGTACTTATTTTTACGATTTATAAGATGCCTTAGATGTTTAGTATACCAAGGTATCTTATACGTTTTTCTTGGAAAAGTAGGGATATTATTTACGCAAACCTCATAGATTAATGATTTGAAAAGACCAAAGGCCTTCGCCTTTCACCAATCGTACCCCTGAATAATATAATTCAAGTCATTAAAATTGCACAAGTTATAATTTAATTTGGGACGAGAACTAAATTGTGGAGCAGCAAAATATTC
This sequence comes from Rhagoletis zephyria, assembly GCF_001687245.7. Classification (NCBI taxonomy): domain Eukaryota; kingdom Metazoa; phylum Arthropoda; class Insecta; order Diptera; family Tephritidae; genus Rhagoletis; species Rhagoletis zephyria. Next base: position 6,977 of record NW_016159229.1, on the reverse strand, counting down.
ATAGAACTGTAGGCTTATAACTAGAGGAATATGGTGCAAGTTTTCAGCTGAGATCGGAGAACTACAAACTGACAATCGAAAATGCAAATTATTAGATAAAAAAACTAGATCTAAAAGCCGATTATGCTTGTTAAAAAAGCCATTGACTTGACATAAACCAATACTTAAGAGACTGTCAATAACAAGGATTTCACTTTCACTAGAAATATTTACAGGAGTTAGACAAATAGGCTGTTCAAATTACGCCAAGAAATATTACATAAATTAACATCCCCAAGAACACAAAGTTGGTGATCACCTATACTAGAACTTAATGAAATAATATTATCGATATGTGCCTTGTAAATCNAAATTAAAATCCCCAAGAACACAAAGTTGGTGATCTCCTATACTAGAACTTAATGAAATAATATTATCGATATGTGCCTTGTAAATCATATAGTTGCTGTTCGGAGGAATATATGAGGCACAAAGAAAGAGTAGTCCACCCGGGCACCGCACACTGACGCATAGTTCATCAAGAATAGAGTCTGCATTTTTCAAATTGATAGACGCTGAACAGAGTTTACGTTGTACCGCGATTAAAACTCCACCACCTCTCGAACACCCAGTTTTTAATTCATCTCTATCCTTCCGAAATACATTATAGAGAGTAGCATCAAAGAATTCAGCATCAAAGAAATTTGGGGTTAGCCAACTTTCAATTATAATGAAAATGTCATATTCTTGATGTGAGCTTAGTCTACGAACCACATCACCTTTAGATCGCATGCCAGACACATTATGAAAATAGATTTTCAGCTCATTCGCAGGTTTAACATTTACTAGGCTGGTTGAGACTGTTTTTCCTTTCTTTGTAAAAAACGAAAAGGACGAACCGTAACATTGGCAGGCCAGATTTCGGGCATAAGCAGCTTACGAAAGAGCCCTTCAGGAACACCCAATTTAAAATTCACATGTTTTAGAGACTCAGTTGCCGCATCTTTCTTTACAAGTTTGAAACAGGATAAAAGGTTTTTAGAGATGCCCGAATGTTTTTCTACATATATAAGTATATCATCAGTATCCACTGATGGCATGAACGAGGCGAGATGAAGCCACTTTAAATGCTCGGCAACCTTGAGATCAGCGTTAGTACTGGATCCAAAAACCCGCAGATCATTCACTTTCTTAGCATTATTGTTACGAGGTAAATAGCCCCGATATCATTTAGATCATTAATGCGTGTAGAAGGCGAAGCGGCTGTATTAATAGGTAAACGCATATTGGCACACCCTAATGCAGTTAAAGTGTTTGCATTTGGATTAGGACAGGCAATGTCGCGCGCAGCAGCAGCAGCGTAATTTGTAATTGAATTATAAGAATCATCGGTGTTGATTTCCGCAACAGCACCGGCAGGAGACCTAACAGAGCGATTTCCATTCGATTGCACGGAATTAGTGCCAGCAGCGGCAGCAGCAGCGTAGCTCATACCGGGTAAAGATGTATTAGCAGCAACAACAGCATTAGCAGTGCACGGGGTTGACGGCTTCGTGGTGGTAGTGGTAACAGCAGGTAAATTGACAGTGCAATCTGCGACAGTATTTGCATCCATGAGGCCACCAACTTGACGTACAGTATTAGAGCCATGCGAACTAGTATTAGTATTAATATTAGTATTAGTATTAGACAACAAAACAGCATCAGCGAACGACGAGCAAGATGGTCTAGTAGAAGCAGTGCTAAGAGAGACAGCAGGTGTAGATTGAAGAGCAACGGCTGACAGCGATGTAGGCGCAGTAATAGAGGTGTATGTGCTATCGTTAGTTACAAGTGTATTGACAGCTGTAGCGATTGTCACAGCAGAATCCAAATGAGCGGGAGAGATACCGTTAACGTTACTGACAAACTGTGCCCGTGGCGAATTAAATGCATGAGGGACAGCAGAAAACCCCAAAACACGAGGAACAATAGTAGTTATTGTTGTAAGAAATATTAGCAGCAGTCATCATATCAGCATTCACAGCGTTAAGGTTATTTGCACTCGAGTTGTTGTTGGTCGAATGCAAGGAGATTATTAGATCTTTTATTGCATCAAATTGTTTCGATAAATCTTTGAATTTAGCATCAAAGGTATTTGAAATAAGATCAATACTAAGCTTTTGAGTTACCAGAACTGCATCCAGAGCCTTAACGAGCTTCTCTGGCATGACAACACACTCATCACAAAGATATAATAGATTACGTTTTGTTTTGACCAAATTGAAATCATATTCAGAAACGTCTTTGCAGCAAACACGATCAAAAGTGTTTTTACAAAACCCATTACACGGCAGCAGATTAGCATCAGATCTTGAAAAGGCTTTAGTACATTTTCCGCAAAAATTCTCCATTACGAAAGAAAAGATAATAAAATAACAGAGCGAATTAAAAGCACGTCTGCACACACCGAAAACTATTTATTGTTTTCTCGGAGTTCTCTTCCAAAGTTAGGAAACAAAACAAACAGAGTTGATCATAAATTGATCCTGATTTCTATCAGCATCACATCGATGTTGAATTTGCTTAACTTTTCTTTATCCAAATATATAATGTAAAATAAAAGAAATCTCAATCGACAACAACAACGCAATAAAATAATGGTAGAAAAGATTGGGGTGACGAATCGCTTTACTACGTGTGAGTATTGATCATGGTGCTGTAGGAATGCTTAAACGAAAATACCAAAAGAGTAAAAGATATTTTTGTGTATGCGCTGAACGAGAACTTAGGTAAAATTCTTTTAAGCCAAAAGAAAAAGTGAAATGTGGATATCTATCTTTATTTTCATAAAATTTTTCACAAACTTAAAAATAGTCGACATTTTTTCTTTAAAACATTGTCCCGTTTTTCAAATCCTATGAGAATGTAAAGAATGAAATTAAATGTAATTTTTGAGACATTGAACACTTAAAGCACACAAACATATCTACATACATGTTTTTGTTTTAATAATCTAATCTGACATTGGTTTTAAAAATTGCATTTAATTAGCTCTTTATCTTTATCTTTATCTTTGCACGTGTATTCGCTTTAAGTTTAAAAAATTTAAATGGGTTAAGAAACCCATGAGATGACGGTTTCCAGTTGAACGAAATTAGATTTCTCTATTCATTGCTTAATAAACAAAAATTATTTGCACCAAAAGTTCAATTATTTAGAGCTACATACATTTGATAGTGTAGATTATTGCATACATCTAAGGTAAAAAGGTTTAAATCGGTAGTTAGTCTAAAAAAGTTATTGAAATTTGGAAAAAAGTTCGCTCGAATAATTGGAAGACTCTACTTTTTTTAAATTATGAAGCCGAAAAATTAAAAAAAAAATTGGCCCAACTAAAGAGCAACATATATATGTATGTATGTGAATTTCGTTGAAAAATAAAATCGTTTCCAGAAAGGCCCGGTTAAATGGAAATGGAAAGCATATATGATAGCATTCTGCATGGACGTGAGTTTGAAATAACTTGAATATGTTATTGATATGTGTATCAGCACTTTGTGCACTCCTCCTCTGAAACACCTTTCCAACAAAGCAACAACCATTCGAATCGGTTAAGAAACATATCAGGAAATTGTTCCCAACTGATTCATGCTTGCCGATTTATATAGATATATGAGAACATATTGCATGGAACTGAATTTGACATAACTCAACTTTAGAGCCAGCTATCGGGCTCATTTTGGCAGATGTATTTACCCTTATGTAGCGAATGTATATTCTGAGTTTGAAGCACATCGGACTATAAATGCGATTTTTTAGTATTGCTCGACCCCTGTGCCACCTATCGGAAAAGGTTAAAGCTTTTGCACTCCTCCTCCGAAACACCTTTCCAACAAAGCAACAATCATTCGAATCGGTTAAGAAACATAGGAGAAAATTATTCCTAATTATTCATGCTTGCCTATTTATATGTAGGTGAAAAGAAAATTCTTAAAATTTTCCGCATGCATTTCGGGAGGGGTTTGAAACCCCAAAACCCCTAGATACCTGCGTTCGCCCCTGATGTACATGCATATCGTCGTTTAGAGTACAAAACCGCGTATCGTAGTTATGCAAAACTTCGTAACTGACATTTGTGCCAAAAATGAGGTTCGGTCACCGGAACACCAAACCTTATCCGTTTATACCCAAATATCGATATTTAGATATAAAAGGTAGAAATAATTGGTGATTAAAGAGTGAACCGTGTTGAAAAAATACAGGTTTTTATCTCTCCTATATAATTCTGGTAACCTGATATACGAGGATTTGCGCTCTCTTGATACGCGGTTTTCTACTTTAAACGACGATATACTCATCTTCCTATGTGTGGTTGTTCGTGGATTTTTGTTTTAATACATTTCGGTAGTTTAGAGTGAAAAGTTGCTAAGTCCATTCGTACAAATTTTACAAAGATGAAAATAAGTAACCATTTTCTTCAAATATTTTGCCAAACTTTAAATGCAACAGTTTGCGTGTTAAAAGTAAAACAAAACTTCTTACGAATCGGAAGGATTCAATGTTCATTAAAGGATTTCGTAGTATTTTGGCCTTACAGAATTGTTTGTGTCTTTTTTGGACTGAGCAAATTTGCCTTTCATTGATCATATACAGGAAGAGATAAAACAAGTACCTTAGTCCTTTTGAAAAGATGCATTTTGAATTTATCTTGCTTCTTATATCAAACTCGTATTTTCACAAAATGTGGACTAGCAACGTTTTACTATAAGTTAGCGATTTACTGCGTTTTCAATTGTTTACTTTTTCGTGTTTTTAATTGTCTACAGATTTTCGCTTGTTAAAATACCCGTATTTGTTGTATATGCCCCAGTATCCTGTAATTGTGGTATTTAAGGTTTTTGTACATAATGCATGCTGTTAGACATTTTACTACAATATCTACTAAGAACCATAAATACGAAAAATATAGAACCCAAGGGTATATACAACAAATATCCAATACTCCTATTATAAAATTTGTATTTGTACTGCAACTTAATATTTACAATATTAT
>NW_016159229.1:0-471 GCF_001687245.7 Rhagoletis zephyria | reverse complement strand
AAAAAAAAAGAATTGTTAACACAATGTTCAGTATACTTTTGCTTTTTTTAGCTCCTGGATGCAATTTGGCATACCTTATTTCTATCCCTGTAAAAATTCTGGAGGTATAGCCTTCCAAATATCCTTGGTTTGCTTTTATAAATCATGTGCTCCATTGGACGGACTTGAATACTTAGTAAGCTGCGATTTTAGTTGATTTCGCAAATTTTCAACGAGATTCATATCCGCGGATTGTAGAGGTCATTTCAAAATATTATCGTATCTTTACCCTTCAAAAATGACTACCCGAACAACATTTCCTTAGGACCACCGCTGAAAGGCGCCTGCTTTCAGTTCTACCGGAACGAGACGCACCTAGCGAAAAAAACTGTCCTGCAAACGGAATATAATCGGGTTTTGGAGGAATATGAGACATAAGGACATATGTCTAAAATATCTGGTAACGTGCCAGCGGACTCAACTGACTGTTAT